>NW_017963656.1:497868-574601 GCF_001661405.1 Williopsis jadinii
CCTGAAGGAGCAGATGTCGACTTTGAAACAGTCTTAACAGCATACGCTGGAGCTCCCAAGTTAGTAGTTAAAGAGGCAGAAGCATAGTCCACAGTAGACTCCACTGTAAATGTTGATGAATATTCAGAAGAAGTTGTGGACACTGTAAAATCAGCAGCTAGTGTTGTGGTACCAGAAGATGACTTCGAAGCGGTCTTAACAACATATGCTGGCTTACCTAAGTCAGTAGTCAAGCTATTAGACGAAGTCGTGGACACTGTAAAATCAGCAGCAAGTGAGGTGGTCTTTCCAGTAGTTCTAACAGTATATGCTGGCTTGCCAACAGCAGTTGTCTTCACAGTTGATGCGGGTGGGGCGTTTGTAACCAGACAGTTTCCCTCATCTATACAGTTTTCAACCGTTGTCGTTGGTGCCGTCGAACATGAAAGCGTACCTGTTGGTTCGGTTGGCAAGTCACAGGCAGCCAAAGCAGATGAAGCATATGGTCCGTAGTTGTTCCATAGAGTCCAACCACAGTCGAGACATTTAGCATAGTTTCTCATCAAATTGGAGTTTGAAGAGCACAGACAGTCTGTGTCGTATGGACCAGCATATGGATTTGTTGTGTTAGATGTACATTGTGTACCACCGATGATCATCAAATTACAGTAGGTACGACAAATCGAAGTGGCACAAGTGCCTTCATCTGAGATGGCCAACGCAAATGCTTCTGGATCTGGATGTGCCATAGCGACAGCTTGACCGTAGGCATCAGCAAATGCATTAGGAGCTGGAAGAGCAGATACAAGTGTTGAAGCAGCTAGGAGAGCTGTGCTCATCAAAAATGGGGAAAGAACCATCGTGCTTGTGAGACAGTTATGCGTATATGCAGGTGATTTGATGACTTAAAATGGAAGTACTCACAGAAGAGACAAATTGAAATGAAGCAGGAGGTCCCACTTTTATATTTGCAAGACCAATATATTCTATTTGGACTTGAAGAATAATAAGAGATATGCAGGATTAAAAGACAACAGGAACTGGAATGTACGTAGCCTGTCCTCGGTTGTAATTTACGATGTACAATACTTCGCAAATCGTGATATTTACCACTAGGCGAGCAGGAAAACGTACAAAATTCAACATGTAACACGTAGCTATTCATGCATCTATTTACAGCCCACGCAAAATGCCTGAGTCGTAAGTATGCAAGTTCTTTAGTGCTGTGCCTTTCCATAAGGCGAGGAAAATAAAAAGGAGGGGGAGACCAAATGATTATCTCCCACTTCTGGGCCATTCTTCACGTCTGGAATTGGCGACCGATCCGAGGATAAAAACACTTTTAGTATGCAGAGTAAAGTTCAGATCTATGGGGCATGAAAGTAAACGTACACTGAGCTTAATACAGAAGTTATAACAGTAAAAGCTGTCGATTTAAGAAGTTATCTTCTGAACTACATATGTGGCGATATGTAAGTGATTAAAGGGTATCCTTTCGGACGCACTACGTGAAGCTTCCATAGCGTAGACCATGTATAGTCATGTTCTGACTACTTACCTACTTCCAAAGCACGTAGTGCGTGAATTTATCTAAGCGGACACACCGTACATACATGAAAAATATGTATGAAGTATGACTAGTCACGATGAAACTTGAGAAAGTAAATTGACCTAAGGATGCGCCTGATCTCTTGGTAACAGAGGAACCACAGGACGATTGAAACAGTATAAAATTTAGCAGGCAAAAAAAAACTTTCTGGCGGGTTTGAGTTGCGCTCTAATCTCTTGGTAGATTAAGTGAATTGCAATGGATATTCAACCTGTTTCCCATAACTCTACGGATGTGGTCTGTACTTCCTAATTGGAATAACAGAAACGGCAATGTTATTGGGTTGTGATCATTTTACTGGAATGTATATGAGGTTTGAGACATGCATAGACCATCGCGTTATTGTAAATTCTGTTTGACATTTAATTACTTATCCTATTTGGGTAACTTGGATAATACTTAAGCAGGCGGAGCCTGCAGATCAGCAAAGGTTAGGAGAATAATCTACATTTCAGTTTATTTGGTGGCTCTATTTCGGCACAGCCTTGGTACGGTTATGCTCCTAAACACTTGAGCGAAAAAACATTGTCTGGTTGAGCCTTAACCTCCACCACTTTTAAATTCTTCGTATTTCGTGAACAATAAGTCAAACACTGGTCAGGGAACAGCAATTTTATCAACATATGTGCCATGCATTGTCCGCAGAAATCAATTAGGAACGCAGCTAAAGCCTCGAAAGTTAGGAAACATAGGTGAGCAATCTATGGTGTATCCAAATTTAATAATGTCTTACCTTGTATTTAGTACCTAAAGAACCGTTTGATATACAAGCAAAAAGAAAATGTAAGTTCGCCTCCTTTAACCAAAGCTGCGCTATATACTACGACAAAATGGCATACTGGTATAAGAGGCAATATTCACAATGGAGTAATAGATGGGTCTCACCTGAGTCAAGTTAAGATGGATACATGGCCTTTATAATTTGCATTTATTAGGGGAACGGCAGGTTTCATGTTCTTCTTAGCAGTGACAATCTAGCTAGTAAACTAAAATACGAATTTTTCTGTGGAATCTAACAAGAATTCTGAGCTTCGCTAATATCTGGACCGACTCAAATAAAGGAGCTTGGTTTTAAGTCAGTGACAAGCAATGACCAAACCGATAGGTAAAGCCACACGAGTCAACGAAAACCATCAAAAGTTGGGAAATGGATGCAGTTCAATATGTACAGAATAAATTGTGTAAAGGGGGTTAATGCGGAGAAGAAGGATCTTTTTCTTATTGATTCTCTAAAGATTTAAACTAGACAGTTTCATCTAGCAGATCAGTATGTATCACCACAAGTTATTGTAATAGGATAACCTTATATTTGCTATCCATTTAATGACATTAAACTGTTGGTAGTACCATTGGCAGCTACATTATCAAGTTCCAACGCTAATTTCCAACGTCAAACACATAATATACGATTTACTACTACTCAGTCTCTCCATGTGCTCGAGCATTGTAAGCTGCAAGATGGTGTGGCGTATGACACACTTTACATCGATCTACTTTTGATAATTAAGTTACAAAGAAAGATTGTCGTTAAGGTCTCTACACTACATACGCGGGTACAAAGTACACGAAAAGGTCATAGCAAATATGGAGTAAAGTTTGAAAAGTTGCATATTATAAAAATAAATGTACACCTAGCTTCAAGGCAGGGCTAGCTAACGCCAATGCACCCATTCAGAATGAGCCTATGTACGTAGAATTCACCGTTGGATAGGCATAAAGCATCTAGGTTACTTAACACGTGGCTATTACATTCAAATTTGCTTAATATCAGAACTATATTTTCGGTAAGGTTATTATTTTTATAGATATGTATTTCAAAAATACAAAGCTTGTCACAAGTTTAGCAACCTCTTCCAAAAGCATAACCTATTAATTCCTTATAGAATTGTGTTGTGTTTACCAGCATAATATGGCCAACACAAACTCTGTTTCAGTTTTCATGCGGGCTTTTTATGAGGCGTGTTCAAGGCGGTACCAGAGGCGTACACTACATGGATAAAAATCAAGAACAGCCGCTTATAAAATCGTCAATATCGGTTGGTTGATTGGAAAACTCATCTATTGTTCAAGTTTTAACTTCCAAGTGCATGCCATGCACCTAGGACAATGTAGAGCCTGGCTAGTGGCCCTTTAAAGTAACTACAGAGCCCAACATTTTTTTATTTCACATCCCTCTGTCAGTCATCAGTTAGTAATTGGGGTTCTATAGTGAAGTCACGAATGTGTTTGCGGGTTTTAATTTGAGTGTCTAAAAACCGAACTGTTCTCGTACTTCTTTAAGACAGAGGAATATTATTCTAGGAGAATGGAGTACGTATAAGCTGTACTGCGGGATTTGACATCAACTCCGATTATCGACCACTCTATTATATCAGCATCACTCCCTAGTATTTGCAATCTGTCATCAGTAGATATAAATGATTTACAATTGCTAGTGCGTAGTAACCGGTGCCAATTCTCTCGATATTAATTATTAAGGGGTATGTAGGATACACACATACACAAATAGTAAGGTACAATATGAACAAGAGGGCGTTGAGTTGGTAGTTATTGGTATGAGCAGTCGTTGATCCACGGAACGTGATTAGACGGAGTTTAGAAAGCGGTTCCAACAGTGTAACGGGTCGGATGGTAACCCCGCGCCGGCCTATTAACAGAACAGTCTGAACACCACTGTGTAATTGGCGCTAGTCCTGGTTTGGTCACCTTCCAGAACGCCCCAAAGTTAAATTTCCAGATCTCTCTACTACAGATTCGTAGATAAAACTTTCGCATCGCCTTGCAGAAGAGTTTGCATTGGGCTGTTATTAATGTTTGTAGTACTACCGAGACGCCTGCAGCTGTAGGACATGCCTCAAAAGTTACAATCATACATGGTTTCCTTTTCGAACGTTGAAAGGTTAGGTTTTGCTTTTAGCGAGAGTCCAACAGGCGTTGAAGTTGTACTGTAAATTTCTGGAAATTAGGATTTTAGAAAAGTGTGAAAGAAACACATGTATGTACGTTGTTCCTACCCAATTTCAACTCAGGGACATACTCAATAAGGCAGTAATCTCTTCAAAAAGGCCTGGAATAAGTCTAGTACATCATAGTGCCTGTTAAAATAATATTGGGCCACTAATAATATTGTATTCATTGGAGAGAGAAGATAATCTACTACAGCCAGTAGCACATTTCATTGTATAAATCACTTCCTGACTTATGAGAATCTGTTAACAGAGGTTTAAGAATAAGGCATCAGGAGGTGACAGATGAGAACATTAACAGACCATATAATTGAAGGTTCTCTCCATACATGCCTATTGGATCCTCCAGCATATTCAGGCTTTAAGAACATTTCAAAGGCGGGAATTTAATGCTCAATAGACCTGCGAATGTCCTGGCACAGAATTGAAACCGCACAGTACTAAAAACAGAGCATTCGAAGGTAGAGGTATGAAAGGCTGCCTATTAAGTTAGAGGTAGTTACTACTCCATAACTACCTATACTTTAATCTTGTGAAACATGACCACCATGGATCTTGCTAAACATTTGATAATCTGCCTGAAGAGGACAGTACTGTGCCCAAGAAAATTTGAAACAATCGTGCGTCGTTATTTAAGGTAGACGTCCTGTGTTGTACTGATGATTGGAACATCAGCTAGAAACGATATATTTTGGAACTCACCGAATTATTTTTAATGTAATCAAATATGAAACATACCACTATTGCATAATTTCAGCTTCTTCGACTTCCTCTTTGTTCCAATGTATCTTCAGTAAAACATTGTAATGCACAGAACATTCAACAGCATGAGACAATAAGTAGTCTACACTGCATATCGCTTGAATGTTAAAACTTTAGAATTCTCAGTACATCCAGCCCTACACAGAATCACATGATACGTGCAAGTGGTAATAATGTACAACTACATTCCAGCAGGGGCAAACTCTCTCAAGTGTATCCTATACCCATGCACAGGTGACTTAGAGTCTAGACCTTTCGTGAGTGTATATACGCTTGTAAGTATGTTTGTATCTTGCCTTGTAGATGTGTAGTTGTGTAAGTATCCGGATGGAATGATTTGGAATGCCTCAAGGTGAATATCTTTTCAGAAAGAACATGTGCTGCGAATCAACAAACATGCCACTAGCTTTGATCAAGTGATGGTCAAACTGTAAGAATTAGAAGTATACACCGGCCTCAGAGAGATTGGTAATACACATGTGAGGTAGTGAATTTTTAAGACAAAGGTGTAATGTTAGTATTAGCTCGAGCAATCGTTTTGATGTCCAACCTTTTTATTCTTACTATACTGGTCGGTTTGTCTTGAATTGCTCAGATATATGGAGCTCTACACGGGTTCAATTGTAATGGTTAAGTTAGACCTTCAAAGAAAGTCAAAACAGAACAATGAAGGACCAGTTGAATTTTAACTACGAATAATTTACATCAGTTAACAGGTACCATCAACTTAAGCCTTCTGTTTCATTACCGAAGGACAACCTCGTTAGCGATGGAATAACATCGTAATCATCTTCAAACATTCAACACCCATGGTTTGGTGTTAAAAATTGAAGAAGCTGATGAGCAAGATAACTTCTGCAAATATTGCTTACGGAACGTTCAAAGTATCATGTATTCTAAACGAGGGAGTTGGCAACTCAGATTGCTTCGATCTTCAACATCATTGGTGATGAATGGAACCTGATAGAACCTTTACATTTTGCATTTTAGCAATTCCAACAAAACGGTCTATCAGGTTTATGTATTTAGAAGCATTCCAAGTTTCACATCTCAAAACCTACACCCACCATATATCATGTCTCTATTTCTGTTCCCTTGGTTTGTTTATTGCAATTCATTGCACGGAACAGTCTATTTTACACTGTTTTTCCCCCCGAACGCTTAGCGACGTCCAACTTGTCAACAGTGGAGCCAATTTGATGGTGAAAGAAAGTTTTCATAATTCAGTTGTACAATTACTGATCGAACCTTTGAATTCCGACTCAACGGACCTGGCTCTTCATTAAGAGTCTTTAAGCACTAGAACTCTCTCAAAGCTCTAAATGAGTTTTCCCAAATAGGAAGTCAAGGTCCCGGAATTTCCTTCTTTATCTCACGAAGTACCCTCGGAGATCACTGAAAAGGGAAGACCGGTGGGAATGGCCAGCTGCTTGAACCATGGACAATACACTATGGATGGTCTTCTGCAGAGGATAAGAAAGATCTAGAGGACAAAGAACTGCTTAATCTACACGTATAAGACAAGTCAATAAGCCCCCATGGTGTGCTTTTACAATAGGAGAATGTTAACGGCGAGATCAACGGCTTGGTGCCTGAAATGGGTCGTCATAAATGGATTACGCAACAGCTTAGATGGGGTTACGGCTCCCTTTTGGAACCAGAAACCTTTCGGATAGTCAAGCATCGTAAACTGCTACGACACAAGACCCATGTGCTAAATTCGGACATGTTATTTCTCGTTGAGGTTTTCTGAAATGCCCTATGCCTTGTGATTTATAAACGCTATTACATTCATCCAGACACCACATAAATTACCCAGGCACAGCTTGCATGGGAGGCGCTATTATAGAAAACGCCGACGAACGTTTCTTCGGCAAAAGCACTTCCTGAGGTGGATCCACCACTCAACTGTGTATGAATTGATCATGGATATCCTTTACTACACGATCATCAATTATCGATACTTACAGAGGCCACTCGACAATCTGGGAGCTTCGAGGGCGGCCAATAGGCAAAAAGGCATGGGGTAAGTGGGGGGTTACAGTCTCTCCTTTCACATGGCTGTTACTCGTACGCACAAGATGTGTCGATCTTTTTCCTTTTCTTTTTTTACACGGTGATCTTCGCTTATACGCTAATTGGCCAGTAGATTTGTATCATCCACGTGGCCAGGGCATCCATGTTTGAAACCATTCACAATGAAGCAGATAAAAAGCATATAGCCTCACATCAACGGACATTCACGTCCCATGTCTTCACGTCTTCGCACGGTTGATGTTTTGCTGAGCAGGCTTCAGGTTGTGTAGTTTACCAGGCGTTGTGTTTTTTGCTGCATTATACATTAAGTGAAAGCCGACTAATTAAGGGCACGTGAATCAATACGGAAAACTAGCGATGGTGTATCAAACACATGGTCAATTAAACATGGGCCTGCTCAAACTTTGATATGGTTTGATCACCTCAATATATCCAACTAGGTCAATTGTCCCGGTCTCTAAATGGGGTGCCACGAGTTAATAATGTTGACTACTATAACGAAACTGCTTATTAAGAAGTCAGCGGGGTTAAGCATGTTACAAATGACAACATTGTTGTATCGCTTGACACTACTTTGAAGTGTAACGTTTTTCTTGGTATCGTTTGACCATCGGATCTTGGGTAAATACAATAAGGACGATGGCATCTCGCGAGCTAATGCCCACGTTTTCTTATCTCAGAGTTTCCATGGATCTTCATGCATGCCGTCGCATAAAATCCACACGTATTATGGCAACTAACATGCTTTGTAGATGATTTTCTAACTACCATCGGCTGTATTAGTGAATACACAGTGGTAATTAACATCATGCTGTAAAACGTGTTACACACGTTTTGATCCACGGAAGATTTTCACCAACGGTCCACATGTTCGATCAAGCACACAGTATGTCTCCTTGACTCTTTCAGAAGAATAACACTATATAAACCTTTGATCCACCTGCTGTAATTCTCAACTTCACACATACACTACTTGCTACCTCCATTCATACAGTGCAAGATTACTTCAGTAACCAACACAATGGAAGTTGAGAGTAAGACAATAGGTTTCCAAAATGACGAGGAGATCGTTTATGATCAGGAACAACGTCAGCAACGTTACCTGAAGAAGAAAACAGTTTCTGATATCTTCACAATCATCTGTTGTGGTGTTGCATTGATGTCTGATGGTTACCAGAACAATTTGATGACAATGCTCAATCCATTGTTCAAAAAAATGTACCCAGAGGTGTATACCAGTGCACTCAGTACCAGAGTCTCCAACTCCCTTCTTGTTGGTGAAATTATCGGACAAGTCAGTATTGGTTTGACTTGTGACTACTTTGGTCGTAAGAAAGCTATCATTGCCACAACTGCTCTTATCGTCGTCGGTGCTGCTTTAGCTGCTGCTGCCCATGGTAAGACAACTCTTGGTATGTTTTGGATGTTCTTGGTTTGTAGAGGTGCTATTGGTGTCGGTGTTGGTGGTGAATATTCTGCCTGTTCTTCTGCTTCTTCCGAATCTGCCAATGAAGCCTCAAAGAAGAGGGGAGGTGTTTTCGTCATGGTTACAAACTTGCCTCTGTCACTTGGTGGTCCAATTGCATTGTCAATCTTCCTCATAGTTTTCTCCATCTGTACTGAGAAACACTTGAATACAACTTGGAGAGTGTGTACTGGTCTTGGTTGTGCTTGGCCTTTGATCATTTTCTGGTTCAGATACAAAATGGCAGCTTCTATCCTTTACAAAAAGTCCAAGATTAAAAAGAATGTGCCATATTGGCTTGTGTTCAAGTACTACTGGCGTCGTCTCCTGGGAACATGTGGATGTTGGTTTATCTATGATTTCGTTACTTTCCCTAACGGTATCTTTTCCTCAACTATTCTTTCTGGTGTTCTAGGAGCTGAGAAGAGTAATCTGAAGAAGCTGGCCGAGTGGACTTTGCTTCTTTCATGGCTTTCGATTCCTGGTGTCCTCGTGGGTGCTGCTACAGTTGATAAGCTTGGACGTAAGTACTCGCTGATCATTGGATTCAGTGGTTATCTGGTTATTGGGCTTGTCATTGGATGCGCCTATGACAAGTTGAGTATTCACAACGGTGCGTTCATCTTCTTCTTTGGTCTTTTCAACTGTTTCGGTAACTTTGGACCTGGTAACAACATGGGTCTCACTTCTTCTGAATGCTATGCTACCCCTGTTCGTGGTACTCTTTATGGTCTCTCTGCTGCTTTAGGTAAGACTGGTGCTGCAATCGGTACTCAAGCTTTCACTAAAATTCATAATAACCTGGGTGCTAAATGGACTTTCATCATTTCCGCTATCCTAGGGTCTGTTGGTGTCCTGTTGGCTGTTTTCACTATTCCACATTTGAAAGATGATGACTTGATGATGGAAGATGTCAAGTTTGAGAACTACTTGAGAGACAACGGCTGGACTGGTTCTTTCGGGTTCGAAGACGACTCCACTGTTGAAGAGCAATCCTCCGTTGAGGATGTCAAGTATATCGCTGAAGATGTTGACCAAAAGAAGTGAGATACTATCACCTGCCTTACTGTCTGAAGAGATTCTGCTTTTTCAATAGTTTTATATATAATATATCAATGGTATTTTAAAGATATTATAAAAGATTCCGTGAATGGTAAATGTATCAAGGCTATACTTGTAAGAGTGCATAATATTCACCTGTACTAGAGTATTCTGAGGACATGTCTTACAATGTAGAAAATGCTGTCTTTGCAGCTATATGTTTGAAGATGCAGACATAATGATCAGTCCAAGCAATCCTGACTTACGTAGGGGTCTTAGAAGATAACTCGGTGACAATTGAAGTGAGATGAGTTTTCTCTGTGGAGGCCTGTTCACTTTCCTTCCTGATGCCAGTTTCAGTTGGACAATATGTGGTGCAGGAGATAACGATGCTGTAGGTATTAACTTTTATTCAGTGCGAAGCCGAATTGTGTCAATTGAGGTTTCATTCTCGTCATAGACACAGATCATCAAGCTGCCAGCATTACAGCTTGACACCGACAGTGATACTCTAGTGCTAAGCTGTACTCCTTGTCCACATATGGCGCGACATGTGTCTATGGGCGATTTCAAGTCACAATTAGTGATAATACTGGAACTTGGAGTTGCACACGTAAAATGACAACGCTTTGAAGAACATTAAGTGGAGAACCTATGTAACCCTTTTGAACTGTGTCTTACCCACATACTACACCCAAAATATTATTTTCAAAGTGTTGTTCTTGGATTTTGAAGAATATTTGGAATATATATGGCCCATTTTTATTATAATTGTAACATCATAAACTTTTACTCTAAGTTTCTTTTAAATAAATAATAAATTAATGTGTAAAAAGACATGATATTCTATGATTATTAGTAAATTTTTATATTAGTAGAGAAGCCAACAAGCGTTTTAGATATCCATTTTAATGAGAGCTAAATGATTAGCTGGAGCTCACCGGTTCTTTTCTTGAAAACTACATCTGAACGTCTTGAGGGCATCCTCTCAAAACTCCAGAGCCTCCACAAGGCAGATCTGCTCCTGCTTGAAGACAGACCAAGCAAGGTTTTACCGACTCCCCTTCGAACACCACAGCCTGGACTTCTTTTCATCATGGTCACCTTTTACGAGAGGTAATGAAACTTTTTGCTAATCGTGCTCACCAACGTTTCATTGATGATAAGAGACTACTAATGACTGGAAAATGCTCTGTAAACGATAAGGCTCCCCAAAGAACACACATCATAGCTTACGTATGACTTGGCATCAGCTACTAAATAAGTCATATCACACACCAAGTAAATAATCACTCCTAGTGTATATCACATCTTGTGTCATTGCGACGGGTTAACAGATGTAACTGTACAGCACACACCTACGTTGTTCCCACCTGCTTCTGAAAGTCCACCAGTCCACCATGGCTCCTCTCATATGGCTATTATATCCTAGTAGACAAGCTCAGTAATCCTCTGAATACATAAGGAAGATGGATAGCACGGAGTGAGATACCTTCATTATGGGTTTAAGATGGTAGGGGCAACAATACATTGCTCTACAAATGTTGATGGGGCAAATATCAACACTCTGACTCAAACGAGCAAGTCTGGTATAACATTGTTGTCGAATAAGAACCTGAACAGTGTGCTCATGAGACCTGTCGATACCTATAAAGGATGTCATTTTCTATATAGAGTACATAAACGTCGAATTGGTTTGTTTAACCCCATGAATGTCATGGGTTTCTTGCCAAACCTTGGAGCATTGAAGATGAGTAACTCAACTATGGGTGATTTCACCAGCTTCAATGAAGTTAGCAATCCTCCTCGATGGTTGCACGACACTCCAAGCTTTTCTACTTACCAGTGGCATATAGCGAATCTGGTTTTCAGAGGGGTGAAACATGCCCTATGGAATCGTCTTAAAAGGGCTGGTTGGAAGAGAACTCCCATTCCCACACCAGTAGTATTACGGCTTCCAACATATTACACATCTGAGTCTACGTGCTTCATGTATTAGGTTAGTTAAAATGCATTAGTTTCATTAATCTGGATGGTGATCCATTTCTTCTCTTATGTATTAATCTATTCTTGTTTTCGTAGTCCCCATTTCGAAATGTGACGCCACTGAGGTTACTGAAGTATTTGAGGACCTAGAAAATGGAGCATCGGATTCAAAGACAGAGGAAGGGGCCTCTGGTGAAGGAGATTCAGAGCCTTCTAAGGTTGGTGTCAATGTGGCATTGTTGCTGTTGTTGTTGCTAATTGAAGCTGAAATCGGCGTACGCTGTCTTTGTAAAACGTCCATTTCAAACATCGAAGCCTGTCTTGGCTGTTGGACTGAGCCAGAACGGGCCCTTCCAACGACGCCAGAGGATTCAACATCCTGTGCGACGAAAAGAGGGTCCTCTCTGAACATGTCAATCTTTGATATCTCTGCATAGGACCAACGGTTCTTTGCATTCTTATCATTCTTCGGTAGATGTGTGTACTTCGTGTATAGGAATACAACCACAGCCAAGAATGACCCAGCCATAACGTCGATGAAGTAGTGGTGGGTCAGATACATAGTCGACCACCATAGCCACATGACGTAGAGGATGAAAAGAGGCGTTCCTCTTGGGAATAGCCACGACAGGAAAAGTGCATCCATGGTTGCTGAGCCCGAGTGTAACGACGGGAACGCACCGAAAACCACTGGCGAGTTCTTGGAGAAGTTCGTGGTGTAGAGGTCCAGATGGAGCAGCGTATCTATACGAGCCAGCCCACCTGGAGAGCCCAGCATGGAGTAGTTTGCCGGATCCAACCCGTGCAAGATCTTATACCAAGGCGGAGCCGCAGGAAACACCAGCTGGTTGATCACTCCGATCAAGTTCATCGTTCCGAAGGCAAAACCAAATGATCTCAGCGACGTCGGAGGCCCCCACAGGAAGATCAACGCGGCAACGACAAAGGGCAGCGAAAAATGGATGATACCGTATGGTAGCCACGCCAAGATGTCCAAGACTGGCGAAGTGTACGTGGCCAGGAGTTGTGACAAGTTATCGCCATAGAGAATGGTCTCCGCGGCCGGCAGAACCTTCACGCTGATCGGAGGTCTGTACTGTGGCGAGATGGTCGTCGATGAGAAGAAGAAAAAGACCCACGTCAATATCGGCAGCCCATACAGGAAGAACTGCGATGTCACAGGCACAAGCAGTAGCCCAATCAGCAGCAGCACAGCGCCAACTCTGGCAAAGAAAGGAGCCGGGTTCAAGTAGAACGCCATGGACAGGAATACCACCTGTACGCCATAGAAGAACACGTCCGAGCGCGTGAACCTCTTCTGCTCCAGTCTACGTATGGAGCTCTTCGGGTTGAAGTCCCAGTCCAGGTCGGCAATAACAGCGCCTGTTGGCCTCTCATCGAGGAAGTAGCTCTTGAACAACCGAACAGCAAACGACATCGTCTCTCTCAGGCACTGTGGCAGACGAGGGCGATGGCTATGAAGAAGCAAGCAGGAGAAATCGATGGGAAGAAGAGTGTTTTGTTTACGAGCCAGTACGAATTGTGAGGATTTTATCGTGCGGTTGTAAATGCTCTCGGAGGCTTTGCTCGGTTAAACTTTGCGCTGTGTTTTTTTTCTTTTTTTGCGATATTTTTGCGATATGTTTGCGTCACGATTTCCTCTTTGGGATAGGGGGACGAAGGGTTATGCTGAATCGGGGTGGTTTGCGTCATTTGTCCGTTCGTATTCTGTTTCTGCCGCCAGATACGGAATACCGGATTCGGAACGTTTGGCGCAAAGAATTAGCGCAATTGGGACATAACATGTCGAGCGATGAGATGAATGATGCGGTGCTCTGAACGTTCTATCCATGCTGCGTAGCCCAATTGGCGTGTGTCGACCCTCACGAGCCCTTGCTGCTGTGCTACTGTGAGGGTGCCGGTTTTTTCGCTGTGCTTTTAGCTCATCTGGTGGCTATGCCATGGTGCTTACCAGGTGTGGGTGTGGTTTTGATGTGTGGACTTGTAAATCGTCCTCGACGTTGCCATATTGGCTGTTGATGAGTGTGTCGTCGTTGCTGATCGAGATCAGTACAGTAGCAGCTGGGAGATTTTGCTGTGAGGGCCCCAATATGGTCTTTTGGGCCCATTATATGGGAAACTCACGCTGGAATGGGTGAACAAGGGCAGCCCTCTCAAGACCTGCAGATTATTGATCATTCACACCTTGAGGCTCCAACTGGAGCTTAGTCTTGGAGAAAGCTTATTAACCTTGTAGGCTTCGTCACCCACTGCTTTTGCAATGTCGTCATATCTCGTTTGCCCCAGTGTTTTGCATACATCACGTTGACATGTGGCACTGCCATGATTTCCCTAAGTGATGTGGAGTGAATCTTAGCACATGGCCCGATTTTAGGTCAAATCTCAATCCCAACTGGGGTGTTGGTATGTTTAGATTATCCGTATGACTGGGCATCCCACCTAAGTGGTGGTTTCCAGTCGCCTGACCCATGGCTCTTCGAACTTCATATATACACATCAGTGACTCGGATGGGAGCGTGGTAACCAGGCCTGCACTTGTATACACTTCCCAGTCATTTTGGTTACATCCATTGTTGTCATTCACTCAACGGTGTGTCTATCACCACCGTGGCTAATCCAGCTGTTGATGTACGGGAATATATATATAGTCATGCCTGTCTACAGTGGACCTCCAGGCCAATGTCACTACAGATAGACATAGACAAATAGTGTGAATCGAGGCCAATTTACTATAGAGCAGCCACAATGATACGCCATCCAATCTTCAAAGTCATACAAATCTCCATATCAGGGAATGGGTTTACAATCCCCAGGTGGTGGCGATGTTCTGTACGAGCTGTTCCACACATGTAAGATGCAATGTAAACGGATGTTGCTATAGAACCCAAAACAATGCTAAGACCTCTGTTCCTAGACAGACGAACAAAGAAGCCCACAACAAGTAGGCAATGGAGCACTCACAGTATATGGCATTATCAACACACGCTTAAAGGCCCATTGTGATAACCATTTATCATTGTCCTCAGCATCTGTATATATCTCCATCATTAGCTCAGCATTACTGCTGGTAAGAAGACATATAATGCTTTATGCATCCTTTCGAGGTCCAACCGTTGCTACAAACAGTCTAAACATAGATAACGAACCCAATCACACCGAAATATTCCACCAATTAACACCCATGTAGCCATTAGAAGGTGGTATTCATTGTTCTCCATTATTATATATATACATATATCACGTGCATATCACGTGATATTTATCACTACAAAATTTTGTATGTGTGTGGTTTTTTCCACTTGGTGTGCTACTTTGCAAACACCAGAAGAGCTCTCTAAACAAAGTCTTGTGAGCTATTCGCCATTGAAAGGACCAGCTGGAATGAGCGAGATGGATATGTCATCGGTGCGTCGTTCGTCCCGTGCCAACAAGGGACACCACAGGCGTCTTGAGGAGGAACAGAAGGAGTTGGAAGAAGCCCTGCGTAGAGCAGAGGAGGAAGCTGAGGCTGAGAGGCTTAAGGAAGAAGATGAGCATGTCTTGTGCACTGTGTGTGGCACTACGGATGCAAACTACGACGAGACTACTGACGAACGTGATATGATCCAATGTGAAAAGTGTCGTACATGGCAACACAACGAGTGTCTTCTAAAGGATCCGAGTATTATACCGGACAATTATCGCTGTAATGTTTGTGATCTGGACGACCCTTATTATAAGACATTGGAGTGCAAATTGGATCCTGTGATGGTTCGAAAGGAGCTGGATGAAGACGACAAGAAGAAAGCCAGAAAGAAGTCCGAGTTTTTGAGAGTGCTCAAGGATTTCAAAGATGAAGACGGCGCGGAAGAAGACGATGAAGGTGACGAGGTTCAGGATGGCGAATCCGATGTCTCATCCTCAGAGAGTTCGGATGAGGCCGGTGACGACGACGACGATAACATTGATGAGGAGGCTGAACGGTTGAGGAAAGAGTTGAAGGAGGAGAAGAGACGGTTAAAGTTGGAGAAGAAGATTGCTAAAGGTTCGATAAAACGGTCAATGTCAGACGCCAATGATGAAGATTCCAACAAGAGTAAGAAGCCAAAGAAGACCAAAGTGACAAAGCCGGCTCTTGACCATATCGAGGAGAAGGCAAGACAGGCAGTAAGGAAGAGGTTTGAAGGCATGTTTCTCAACCTTTTACCAGGCCATACGATCCCCAATGAAGAGGGCACCATCGAAGAGATCTCGAATAGATGGGCTCACAAGCTGGAAGAGGACCTGTTTGAAGGACATCATGATCGAGCTACCGGGAAACTTACAAAAGACTATAAAGAGGCCTCTACAAGGATCTTTGTCAATATCCGTGATGTCAAGAATACCAAGCTAAGAAACTCCATCATTGACAGAGAGATACCTTTCAACAAACTGGTTAAGATGACTGTTAATGAGCTGCTGAACCCTGATCTGCGTAAGGAGAAGGAAGAAGCCATAAAGGAGTCGATGACACAGGCCACCTTGGAGAAAGTCAAGGTCTCAAACATTAGAAGAACACACAAGGGAGACATTGTCCTGGAGAATGAAGAAACTCAGGCTGCATCACAACAGTTTGACTTTAATGTTGGACTGCCACTCGACGACAACGAGAGGAAGTTCACGGATGATCAACCAACAGTTGAGCGTAAGAGTGTTGATCTCGGTTCAAAGGATATCAACGGGATGTATAACCCTCAACACTTTGTCGATGAGGAGGATATCGTCCACAACGGTGCAGACGAAGGTGACGGCACCCCACAAAACATTGAACTCTTTGAGGATGAAGAGGATGACGACTTGGCCAAGATTCTTGGAGAAACCAGTAAGAAACTGGCCGAGGTTGATGGATACGATCCAACAGTGGTTCAGCTCAATTCACAACTATGGCATGGACAAACAGTGTTCGCTGGTGTGACTAATTTTGAGAGTTGCTTGCAGTTCAACAACACCACGTTGAATCCTGACGAGTTCAGAGACATTGCGTATAGTGTGTTCGATGGTAACCTGCCACTTGAAATCCAAGGACGATTGGACACTCGTAAAGCTGAGGACTATCTCCTAAAGATCTCCACGTCGAGGAAGATGATCTTACTGGAGCTGAAGAACTCTGACAATGTTGGAAATGGCTACAAGAGACTCTGGGACTACCTCGATTCAAAGAGCAAGTACGGTGTGTTGAGGAACACACAACCGTTTGTGAAAGATGCCTATATCTTACCGATTTCTACAAGGCTCCCGAAGTGGTTCAAGACGTTTAGCAACTTGAAAGTTGAAGGCGTTGCTGACAGGCTGTACGTTGTTCTCGTTGTTAGACAGGAGATGATTCACGATTTTGCAAAGAGTACACAACAGCCATTGATGGAGTACGACGCAACGGCCTCGCTAGGTCCTAATGAGATGGCACTGATGCAGAAGATCTTCGAGGAAAGGCCAGAGACCAAGAACAACCCAACATTGCTCGTACAGCATCTACAGCAGCTCTTGAAGAACACCATGTAAGTACATAATGGCAAAGATATCTACAGCTCTAATGAGGAAAACCCGCAATATATGCCCAAACGTAAATAAAACAATTATACAAGATTAATCATTTAAGCCTTAGCCAAAGCCTTCTTGACAGCAAATCTTTGTTGTTTCTTCAACACCAAAACTTTGAATCTGTCAAAGTCAGAGAGACCTCTTCTGGTTTCTCTTTGAGCAATCTTCTTAGCCCAGGAGGATTGAGCCCATTTCTCAGAGACACCGGCAGCGGTGAACTTCTTAGCAACGGTAGCGGTTCTAGCACCTCTTGGAACGGAGTAGGTCAATGGGGTAAGAACAACGTGGGCAAGAGAAATGGATTGACGTGGAACACCAGTGGTTGGACCGTCAACAAGAGCCTATTGTACTTTGTTAGTATGCTGTCTTAAAATCAAACTTTTCGAGAGATGGGATCGTCAGGTGTGGTGTGATGCTATGTGTGAGCACCGTGTGCGGTGCCAGACGTCTGTCTGTCGTCTTGGTGTGGTGTAGCTAGTCCTTCGTGTTCATAGTGCACCAGCGTGTGGATATGAGCTTCACGGCGAGCTCCTCAAGGACACACATTCCAGCGCTTTCTATTCGACTCTCCACCGCTTAGACCAAGCATTCACACGTGTACACACGTGTACACACACACACACTCTCTCTCTCTCTCTCCTCTCTCGTAAACGGAAACTCACTCTCTTGTGGTCAATGATCTCAACGATAGTGGCCAACTTTCCCTTGTATTGGCCCTTGTTGACCAAGACAACACGGCCGACTTCGACCAATCTCCAGTTGGAGGCCTTAACAGTGGTTTCGGTGGACATTTCTTCTGTGTTTAATGAAAACCTGCTTTGGTTGTTGAAGAACTTCTCTTGAGGTGTGAAATATTGGTTAGTGAGGTTGTTGAAGTTTTCACTTTTGCCAAACAGAGTCACCGGCACCGCACACACGCCCGTACCAACACACCGCGAACACACACGCGCACACAAACACACGAACACCACGCAAAACTGCGGTGGTGCGTGGTGGTGGTGTGTGGGTGTTTGAGGTGTTGTGACTTGTTTTTCTTTTCTTTTCCCGGTGCGCGCGGGGCTCAGCGGCAGAAGCAGGGTGCGGTGGCGGTGGTGTGTGGGTGTGTCGTGCCCTAGTGTGTGCCACATCACGTGGGCAATAGGGCTGCAAAATATGCTAACCGGAGCCCTAAGTGTTGAAAACTTTTCACTTTATAAACGGGGATGAATTATTAATTTCTTCTCGCTTTGCTCAGCTTTGCCGTCCTGAAGAAGCCACTTTGAGCCTATGGCACCATGACGACGGAGACCAGCTGTGGAGAACCACGATTGTATCAATTGTAGAGCCAGGGGAGTTCCCCATCTACACTTGATACACTGTGGTTCCTCTAGCTGGCTGTAACACTGTTTGTGCCTGTAAAGCAGGTTGAAGGTATCGATGATGACTCTAATTTGCGTTTGACTGCCCCACAGATACCGAAACACGCCTAGTTTCAACTATGGGTCTGTGTGGTGCGATGAAACCAATTTTTATACCGTCTGAGTGATCCTTCAATGGTGCTTCACGCCGTGGTCATTGGTGATGATGATGGAGAAAAAGAAGTCTCTATAAGGGTATGTGAACCATTCTTGAGACGCCAACGCCAGTGGAGAAGCACATTATCTATCGGGATGAGAAACGTTACGCCTATTCTTGATAACTAAATGAAGATTAACAAACTTTTTACACCAAGATCTACGCTGAGTCATATATAATGTGCTACTGCCTGCCTTGCAACCTTGCTATGTCCTCCTGTCGACGTATACTAACAATGCCTTCGTAGTGAATCCCTATGTATCTGTATATAACTGCGATAATTGCCACGTTTACTGCAATTGAAGGATTGTCTCGTAGTGTTAAAACTTGTTTCTAGCCCACAATTTTGAGTGCCGTAAGCGTGTGCTTCTCTTTTTTTTTGGGCTGGGGACATATATACAGAAATTTATCAACTGGTAGCATATAAACTGGAGCCAATTGCTTTCAGAATCAATCCTCACAGAGCTTTAACTCAACAGGAGATACTAATGTCGTACGCACAATCAGAAGCGAATAACAATGCCAAATTCGACGAGCTGAGCTCAAGATTATCAACGTTCCGTAATATAACTCAAGACATTGACAACATTGCAAGGGATGATTCGATAATTACACAGTTGAACGAGCAAGTTTCGAGGATCTATGATAATATACGAGACTCTTCACACGGGCTTACAAGAGCGATGCAAAGTGGCAATTCTGTCTGGAGATATGTTGGAATGGCGTTAGGTATATTCTTCATCATTTGGATGCTTACAAAGCTCTTTTAGAATCTTTTTATTTACGGGTGTGTATAGTTTTATTACAAGAAATAACACACTGTGGCATTGTGGGAACAACTCATTTGGCAACGTCTTTGCCCAATCTGTAATTACCAATGGCATTACCCCATTGAACTTTGGCCCTTGTCACAGGTAATTGTCTTCTCAGTTGTTTGAAATGCTGATCGTTTAGCTGTGAGATTGTTCTCTGCAAATCACGCTCCACAATATCCTCCGCAGACCCGATGGTCTTCACCGGGTCATCTGTGGATTCCTCAACAGAATGTTCGCCTAAGAATCTGACGTTGCCGTCTTCGTAGTAGTGAACGTCAACTGATATTTTCCCCCTGAGAGTAGCACCGTCAAAGTCATACACTGATCTCCATCTTGAACTCCAGAAGTTTGCCACGTTTGATTTGGACCCAACTACTATGATGACATCGGGTGTAACTAGTACGTCAACCTCATTGGGGTACTTATCATCCACATATCTCTGCAACTCTGATTCCAATGCAACGCAGAGTTCATCAGAATCGCTACTCTCTTCATCAACAACCTTCAGCTTGACGTGATCCACAGTCACTGTGATCCCCTTCGCATAGTCAATGAACTTATCCGTAGAGCCTTCCAATTGGTTATACTTGGAGAGTATAACACCTCCCTTGGAACTTTGAACAACAACATTGTTCTCCAGGTTATAACGAACCAGTGAATCGGAGATTATGGCATTGATGTTACTTGAAGAGATCTTCTTAAGGTCCTCCAACACTTGTGGGATTTCATCAACTGGCGCATCAGCAATCAATTGGTCTATAACGTCGTCTAACTTCATCTTCTCGCTAGCTTTGAGGGGGCCTTTAAGGTGTAAGTTTCGATATGTCAGACCCAACGATCCCGAAATTATGCCCCGTAGCCCTTCTCCCTACCTGTTTATATATATGGTGTACGGGTGTATTGATGTACGGGTTTACTGGTGTACGGGTGTGTAGATGTGCGGATGTTTACTTACACATACTTATCTAACTTAACGTGGATATGGAGCTTGCTGGTAGTTTAGAGGCTGTTGGTAATTCCCCGTGGCCTGTGATGGTACCTGCTGCTGTCCGGTTTGTTGCTGCTGTGGATACCCGGTTTGTTGCAGTTGCACCTGTTGTTGTGGATATCCAGTTTGTTGTTGTTGCACCTGTTGTGGTTGATAACCGGTTTGCTGCTGTTGCACCTGTTGTTGCTGGTACTGCTGGGTATAATGGTACTGCTGTTGCTTTATAGGGTCTGTCATCTCCTCATAGGAGATTGTGGCAGTCTTCAGCTTACCATAAAGATCCATCAAATCATCTTTTCTCTGGCGATACTTATCAATCAACGTTGCCAATTCAGGTTTGATCAAAACAACTCTTTGGTATAGAGTCTTGAACTCCTCACTCTGTGTCAATGCCAGCGACTCTTCGTCGTTAGACGCTCTTGTGAGCAAGACCAGTAGCTTCTCAACATCAGCACTGCGTGAGAGGATTTCTTGTTCCTTCAGTTGTTCTTGCATTAACTCTTCAGGAGTAGGGTCGTACAATGGAGTAACGTAGTTGAAGGGGAATAACCCGATGACGCCCCGTAATGAGCCTTTCCCCCAGTCTTTATACACCCTTTCGATCACCGTTATTACATCGCCCTTGTGGAATTTCAAATCAGCAGGGTCGTTTGAGAATGAGTCGTACAAGGCACGGACCCTTGAGAACGTACGTTGAGGTTGCTGAACTTGAGCTGGAGCCTGTGGTTGAGCTGGAGCCTGTGGTTGAGCCTGTGGTTGAACCTGCGGCTGAGCCTCCACTTGAGGTATCTCTGGAAGTGGCTGTTGCCTCTGAGACTCCCTAAGCGATAGTTCAATAGCTGTTCTCAAATCAGCATCTTCATCTTTCAATTCAAACTTCTGTGGCTTAGTCGGCGCCAGGTACTGTGGGAAACTCAACTTCACCTCACGGTACGCCTCGCTAACCGGCTTCAACGAAGGATCCCTGTGGAAAGAATCGTCCAGCTGCGCCAACACAGTGGTGATCTTGGTCTTTATCTCTCGGTGCGTCTGTGGATCCCTCATCTTGGAGAGCAGCAGCTGCATAAACGATTTCGTAGCAATGAGCTGTTGAGCTCGAGAACCGCAGTTCTCTGCAATGGCAACCAGCAGCGTCAAGCTACGTAACAACACGTTCCCATCTTTCAACGACAGCTTATACCGGAGGGCATCAATGGCTTTGGAACAGTACTGTTCTGGGTCCTCGAGGATCTTATCACACACATCGAGGTTGTACTGCCAATTGTCCTGTGTCAGCGTGGCATCCGTTGCCTTATTGATGAGGCTATCTAACGACGACATCCTTCCTTGCTCCAGTGTGCTTTGTAGTGACCGTGGGCCTACGAAAGGGGGATAACAACACATAAGACATAAACAATGAAAGTACGCTCCCACCGCCGCCTCCGCCCCGACCACCGCACCGGAACTGGGCTGGCTGTATACGTGGTGTGCGGGTGTGGTGTCCGGATGAGGCGTATGTTACATAAGCATTATGTAATCATAGGGATTACGTAATCTACCCCTATTCCTGCCGCGAATATTTCCCCTTTGGGGCATCACCATCCTGCCTCGGTGAAGGTCTGTTGCTTATGGCCAGCATCAAAACTTTTCCCCAACACGCTTGAAGCCGTTGAACCGTGAGCTACTGCCATTGCTGTGCTCTTGTTGTTGATCACCAGGACCTGTGAATACTCTCGGAATCGGTAGCTATACGTGCGAAGAAGATTGAGATGAATAAGTCGGGTACTACTCCTCCGCACACTCCAAAGGGAAGAAGAAGAAGAACGTCATCGGTTGGTAAAATCGACCTTGGTGATAGCGTTCCAGGCTTCTCTGCGCAGGCAGAGACCCCGTCCGAACGCCGCCGGTCCATCTCAAGGATAAGTGCTCTGTCCAGGGCCTCGTCGACAGACTCCGAGATCTGGGCCAAGATGTGGACCGCATGTGTTGAGCTGAACCATAGGCACATCTGGATAACACCGTTGGCCATAATGGTTGTTGTTTACTCCGCGTACTTCCTCTCTGGCAACTACACCGAGTCCAATCCACTGCACATGTTCGTCACTGTGTCGTACCAGGTTGGAGACACCTCAATGTACGGGAAGGGCATCAAGGACCTGGCTTTTATTCTGTACTATATGGTTTTCTTCTCATTCCTGAGAGAGTTCGTTATGCAGTGCATTCTGAGACCAATCTCGACGTTAGTTGGGCTCAAGAAGACTTCAAAGATCAACCGTTTCTTGGAGCAGTCGTACTCGATCTTCTACTACGGGACCTCGGGTCCGTTTGGGTTGTACGTGATGTACTATTCTGATCTCTGGCTCTTTAGAACGGACACGATGTATGCCACGTACCCTGACAAGGAGATCGATTACCTCTACAAGGTGTTCTTCCTGGGACAGGCTGCTTTCTGGGCACAGCAGTCTGTGCTCTTGATCCTACAGGTTGAGAAGCCTAGAAAGGATTACAATGAGCTGATTATGCATCATATCGTCACGATGCTTCTCATCTGGTCGTCGTACGTCTTCAACTTCCACAAGATGGGATTGGCCGTCTATATCACCATGGACGTTTCCGATTTCTTCCTGGCAACTTCAAAGGTTTTAAACTATCTGGACTCGCCGTTGACGGGACCTTGGTTCATAGTCTTTGTCGGAGTTTGGATCTACCTGAGACACTGGATCAATATGAAGATTCTGTGGTCTGTGCTTACAGAGTTCCGTACTGTGGGTCCGTATAGATTGAACTTTGCCACACAACAGTACAAGTGTTGGATTAGTCAAAGCATTACCTTCGCGTTGATCTTTGCTCTTAATTTGCTCAATTGCTATTGGCTATTCTTGATTCTGAGAATCCTGTATAGATTTGTCGCTGACAACGAGGCCAGAGATGAGAGATCAGACTCAGAGGATGAGGATGATGATGAAGAAGAAGACAATGAAGATAACAAAGTCCAAGAGACTTTGAAAGAAGAGGAAGAAGAGACAATTGAGGCTAAGAAGGACAAATAGTCAAGAAACCGGAACATGCACATACAATAATAAGAAGGGAATATACACATTCCCAGCTAATATGCGCTTATCATAATAATTAATACTTCAAACTGGTATCTACTAAGGTATTGTGTAATTAAACAAATGAATGAGATCATTTATTCGAGCGACGGTTACACTTCAAATGTTGGTAGACAACTCATCAAAATGATTAGATGAAGAGCATTCCGAAGACCAAACCAACAAGAGTGGAACCGACAATCTTTGTAGCTGCGCCTTCAAAGGTGCTGACAGCAACATCAGTTGAAGAGACACCAGCTTCAGTGGAAGCCTCGGATTGTTTGGTGACAGTTGAAGTGACATGAGCTGTCTCAGTGGAGGTCTGTTCAGCTTCCTTTGTAGCACCAGTTTCCTCACCTTCCTTCGTAGCACCGGTCTCGGTTGGACAGTAAGTGGTGTAGGTGGTAACGTCACCTTCAGCTCCAGTGGTGGTCACAGTGGTGACACCGGTGGTCTTTGGAATCTCAGTGCACTTGTCCTCTTCACAGGAGGTGATGGTGATGACGGTGGTACTGATACTTTCCTCAGTAACAGTGGAGATAGGACAGTAGGTGGTGTAGGAGGTCACGACGCCAGAAATGGTTTCAGTAACAACAGTGACACCAGTAGTGACGTCTGTAGTGGAGCAGACATCGTCACTACATGAGGTGACGGTGATAACTGTGGTGGAATCAATAGACTCAGTGGTTGTTGAAGTGATGTTGACGAAACCTGAGGAGGACGTGATGACCTCTTCAGAGCTGGAACTGATATCCTCATCAGAGCTGGAGCTGGTATCCTCATCAGCGGTGATTGTAGAAGACAATTCCCAAGTTTGAACAGCTCTCTTAGCAAATCTCTTATCATCAGGGGTGGTGATAGACAACAAAGCGTTGGAGGTCCACGAGCCACCTGAAATGATACGAGCAGCGAATGTGATGGTTAGTACATCAGATTCGTCGATCTCAGAACTAATACCAATGGTGATGGATTCTGCGCTGATGTTGATTTCAAGACCTTCAACTTCCTCACCGTTGACGGAAGCATTTGCATCAGAGTATTCAAACTCGCCAATAGAACCGTTGTTGGACACAGCCAAGTCAACAGAGGTCCAAGGACCAAGGGTTCCTGGTATGGTAATGGTCCATTCTGGAACACCAGAGATGAGATCACCGGTGAAAGTTGGCTCTGGAGCAACATCTGAGGATGGGATGATCTCAGAGTCCTCTGATGAAGCGGACGACTCTGTTGGCTCAGATGATGCTGGCTCTTCCGTTGTTTCCTCAGTGGTTGGCTCAGCAGTTTCCTCAGTGGTTTCCTCAGTAGTTGGCTCAGTAGTTGGCTCAGTAGTTGGCTCAGTAGTTGGCTCAGTAGTTGGCTCAGTAGTTGGCTCAGTAGTTGGCTCAGTAGTTTCTTCAGTAGTTGGCTCAGCGGTGGTTTCCTCAGTGGTTGGCTCAGCGGTGGTTTCCTCAGTGGTTGGCTCAGCAGCAGTTGTTTCAGTAGTTTCCTCTGTTGTTTCCTCTGTTGTTGGCTCAGCAGTAGTCGTCTCAGCAGTAGTCGTTGGAACTTCAGTTGTTGACGAGGTTGTTGTGCATCCACCGGTGTAATCACAGGCATTAATACCCGTGTCAACAGTGTACTCATCAGTCAAAGTCGTCGAACATCTCAATGTACCTGTTGGCTCAGTTGATAGAGTCTTACAGGCAGCCAATGCCTCACTGACATAAGGACCGTAGTACTTCCACAGAGTCCAACCACAGTTCATACAAGAGGCATAGTATTGGTTCAAAGAAGAGTCACTACTACAGAGACAAGTAGTGTTGTATGGACCAGCGTACGAGTTAGTGGTGTTGAGTGTACACTCAGAACCACCCATAATCATCAAACCACAAGAAGCATGACAGGCGATAGTGGCACAGTCGTCTGCGGATGCAGCCAAAGCGTAGGCTTCAGGATCAGGATGAGCAATAGCAACAGCTTCAGCGTATGCCTCAGCATACGCTTCAGCAGCAGCACTGGCGTATGGGTTAGCATTAGCCCATGGCAGAGCTTCAGCGATGGCAGCTGGGTTTGGAGCAGCCACTGCAAGAGAGGTGGCTGCGAAAAGAGCAGTGGATAACAAGTGAATGGAAGGCAACATTATAACAAAAGGAGCTATGTTGGGTTACACTGTTCTACACATCATGTGCCTGCCATTAGAGAGGCTCAAAAGTGGGAAAAGGTGATTCTATATAAGCTCGGTACAGTAGAGCCCTTCAGAAGAGCAGAAATACGAGGGCATTACGCTAGCCCCTTGATGGCTGTTCCAACTCGGTGGGATCGACGTCCAAAGTCACGTCCTCCTTCATGTTCTTCTGCACACGGCTCTGTGAATTACCAATATGGAGAAACCGGGGATTAAGCAAAGCATTGCCATGGGCTAAAATGGGCGTTTCCAGTAGAGTCCACCATCGACACCTTCCGTATTGGGACTATTTGAGGGTGTCAGTTATGCACCTCCCTGCATGTTCAGTGGTCGGGCGAGGAATAAGGTTTGCTCCTAGGGGCGGTCTCTGATCGTCGTCTCCCGTAGCAACAAGGGGTTCTGCCGTTCATTATTATCTAAACCATCAAATGACTTATGTAGTCCGTAATTGAATGGTTGCTTGTATGTGAAACTGGGGGTGAGGTGACCTTCAGTGACCACAGCTACATGTGTCACGATGTATGAAGATTAATCTGTCAACTCCGACGCCTTCTACAGACTTCGAGACTGATATTATGAAGTTGGCATGAGCGGGACTGAAGGGGTGCTCAAGCTCATGACTACGGGACTAAGGGACTCGGAAGTTCCTATTCAACCTCAAACCTTAAAGCCCACGGGCTGCACGCGCCACTGCGCAGCACACCGTGGACTATGAGATATGAGCTCATAGTTTAATACGCAACCAATGTTTTGGTTACCTTCGAGGTTGAGTTCCTCCACCCAGCTCACGTTCGTGTTCTTTTTTTAGGAAGTTAGTACGGTTAAATCTGGAGCTGCTTGCTCATTTGGGAATATGCGTGGGCAATAGAGTTCATCAGTGTGTACAGTTCATTGTAGGCACATTTATTAAGCTGTAATAGAGATGTGCTTCGGCTCGGCGATCATCAATGCCTAGAACTGTATCTAGGCATACATCTCCCCCGGCTCTAGTGATGGTTGATTAATGTTAGCTTACTAACAGCAAACATCTACACTAGTCTTTCGGCACCTTGAAGGCCCTTGCGATGGTGTGTGCGTAGTTTTCAATAGTAGGTGTTGAGAATCAAGAAAAGGTTCCAAATAGGCAGAATGTCATGTTCCAAGTCACCGATAACAATCTAAGCATCGAGTAACGATACACCCATTTTCGAACATGAGCAGGTTCGAATTGTTATTATTTCGTCTCATTACTGGAGTTCGACTCTCTCCATTTTCTGTTAATGATAAAGCAACGTGCTCTAAAGATTAATAAGCGCAATACTGTTTCTGTTATAACTATGTACCAAAATATGCGTCACTGTGATATTTACAAAGAAGAATCAACGTTTGATTCATTCGCAGCTCTGTATTGGGCAAACTGCGTCAATCTAGTATTGTAACCCTTTTCACCGCTCTTGCTCAAAACACCGCAGAGAAGAGTAACAGATCTACGCGAACTGTCATTTGCTGGGATAGGATATGTCACAAGGGAAGATTCTGAATCCGTATCAATGATACCAACAGTTGGAACTCTTGTCTGCGCAGCTTCGTGAAGTAACACTCTGTTTTCAGTTGGGTTCAACACAACGATAAGGTCTGGTTTCACAATGGAACGTTGTTCTTGAGCAGTGAGTTGTCTTCCGGTTGGTCTATCACCCATGTCGACTTCAACGCGAGCCCATTTGGATGAAATTTCAGTCGCGTTGGTCAACGTTCCAGCGGTCCATTTGGTAGAGATGTAGTAACCACCACATCTAGATGCACTCTTCTCCAGTACACGTTCATATGGAGAAGAACCAACAAATAAGATAACACCACCTTTCAAGGCAACTTCTTCAACAACTCTACATGCCTTTTTCAAATATACAAGGGTCTTTTCCAAATCGATGATGTGAATTCCCTTGTATTCACCGTAGATGAACTGTTGATTGGATGAACGGTAAAGAGACTTTGAATGGCCCAAGTGTGCACCAGCAGCTAGGAGCTTAGCAATGCTCATCTTTTCAACTCCCTGTGGGCGTGAAACCTCCAAATGTGGGATATAAACGTCTCTCAATTGTGAGCCGAGTCTACTAGCGTTCTTCTCCAAGAATTCACGACGTAAGTACAACTCCTGGGATGTGTATGGCTCATGTTTATCACTACGCTCCAATCTTGGATATTGTGTATCTGTACCAATCGTCTTAGCACCGGTAGTATCCCTGATCTTCTTGTTTGGCAAGTCGACGGTGTAATCTTTCAAGAAATCGGCAACCTCTTTGTTCTTAAGCATAGCTTGTTTCAAGCTATTATCCAAGTCACGCTCTTGTGATGGAGTCAATTTCAGTGCTTCCGTATGAATCTCCTCATAAAACTCCTCTGAAGTGAGTTCACTAAGTTGTCCCTGTGGGGCACTCGAAACGTCTTCTGGCTTTACGCTCGACGACGTCTTTGTTGATGTTCCGACAGATGCCTCTGTACTTAAAAAGCGCCCATTTAAACGGGTGAAAACAGTAGCTAAATATAGTTAGCATTTTACAAAAATCAGAAGTTATGACTCAACACTTACGGAGCCTTCTAAACATCATCCAGTTCACTTTCTCGTTATCTTCTATTCCAATGTGTTCTCCATTTCAGAGCACTCGAAAGTCAATTTTGAAAGAATTTTTCAACAGCTGGAAATCTAAGTAGGGTAACACGCTCACCCATACACCACGAAAAACACTAACTACACAACGATGTGATGCTTAAACGATTAGTATTTTGTAAATGGATTAGAAATGAGAATTGGGAAAAGGAGAAAAAAGGTATCGACATCACGCTAAGAGAGTAGGAAAGCACCTGCACCTTCATAAATTGCAGTTTTAACCTTTGAAGTTAACATATCCAAAGACGAATAGTCCGGTAACTTCAAATAGTTTGCACAAGTCATGACACTTGGTAAATAATCATCTGGTTTCAGCCCGTCTTCGGCTCTTTTCAAAACAACAGTGAAGACTGGTTTCAAGTTTTTGAATCCCCCAATTGGTAAACGCGGTGATCCTGTAAGGAATTTTAGGAAAGACCGACGTTCATCGTGTGTAAAACTGGTCATCAATTTGATCAAATTCTGGACGCTCTTGGAATCAATATTATAGCCGTGATCTGCATGAATACATGAGGCCAACGTTTGATATGACCAATCCTCTGAGCTTTCACCTGTTAACTTGACGATCTCAAGTGGTGAAAATACAAGCATTGAATAATAAGGGAAAACTTCAGAAAATCCAAGGATGAAGCTCTCCAATTGGTCTTGAATACCCTTATTGAGAGTCCAATCAATAACGAGTTCGATATACTCCTGAACATCTCCAGCAGAACTTACTATTCTTTCTGCTCCCCCTTCAACAAGTTCAATGTCATATCCAGGAACTGTGAAATTTATTCCTAATTCTGCGACAAAGTCATCGTCACCCTGCTTTTCTTTCAAATACTTCAAAGACTTGTACAGCTGTAGGTCAATATCTTTCAACTTTTCAAGCGGAAAGGCGTCATACTTCTGTTCAATCTCCAAAGCGCATAGTTCGAAGAAGACCGGATTGAACGAGAAATCCAAGATACGGCCGTCCAAAAGAGCACGTGCAATGAACATTCCCAAATACTTGAAATTCATCATACGGTCATCAAAATTTGGGTCGTTTGGGGATATTGGCGCTGGAAATAGGCCCAGTTGGGAGTAAACGTACCCATCCTCGCTGCTTTCATTATCTCTCCAGAGTTTTAAACTCTTCTCTGCAAAGCAATGACACACGTTAGAATAGAACTCCAGAGTCGGACCCAATCCTGTACCAACTTCATCGTTGAACTCAACTTCCAAAATACTTGGATGGGAAGCAAGCTTGTCTAAAACTTTGAAAGCACTCTTCAACAGATGCATACGAGAAACACGCACCTTGTGTCTAGTAATACGACCCAACGATAAGCTGCTATTGTTTTGATTGTCACCATCGGTATCTTGTGAAGCCTTATTACTCCATAACTGAATCAATCTGGAATAGCCAAAGGAAGTGGACTGCAAGAAGAAAATTCTTGTCTCTAACGGGAACAAAAAGGGAAAGGCACGAGTGATGTGAATAGACCAATCGGGTAATATTCCAGATGCAACAATTAAAGGTTCTTCTAACTGCCTTTTCAATTTTGCGGTTAGCTTGAAGTTCACAAACAACGAATCATCTCCATTAGGATGAAACCTGTACAAGACTTTAAGCAAATTCAAGATACTGATAGTTGAAGGCTGATTTAGGAGCTCCAACTCTTCTTGACTTGTAGTCGGGTACTTCTCGTCGAGATCCAAGTAAGGAACAGGACCTTTCACTTTGCGGAATGTCACATTGTGTACCTCTTGCCAAAATTTTGTTGTATCAAAATTTGAGTTTTTGGCCAGAGAACTCTTATAGAGGGCCCCGTATATCGTTGTCTCTAATGGAATCACCTCATCATCAATCGAAAATTCCAAATACCAATCACCTTTGATCGATGTAGTTGCTGGCGATCCAAAGAAAAGAGGCATAGTAACCTTGCGTTTCAAAAATGTATTGATATTGTTGAATGAAGCAATAGCGTGTACCAAAATGACAAAGCTCGACATGCCTTCTTCAAACAACGGCTCATCATCATCAGGATCTGAGACATAAGAAAGTTTGAGTTTGAGCTGTTTACCTAAAGATGCAGCTCTATTTTCACCAGTTTTCAAGCCACATCCTATAATTCCAAACGATTCTGCTCTTGTTAAAGATTCTTGGAGTTTGTGCATGAGTGTTTCGAAGATTTCGTCCTTAAACACCTCCAAGAACGTCTGTCTTGATAGGGAATACTGTCCACCAAACCTCGATTCATTGAACAAAATGGATAAAGTTTCAATGATACCAGAGCTTATAAGTTCAAAACTGGAAATGGTATATGAATCTTTCATTATGGCATCCCTGAAATTCGTCCACGTGTTTATCCACTCCTCCCTGGTGTAATCATTGCAAGCACGTAAGTCGTTCAAATTGCCATTTATATCATCCAATAGTCTTAAATGCTCCAATTTCGTACCACCACAAACTTTCCTCTTCAAGTATGTTTGTTCCATGGCTGCAGCTCTCTTACTTAATATACGAATTAAAGATGATATATTGAACTCTCTTATCGTTGGAACATTCGCGTTTCTCTGTACTTCAAGGGATCTTGGGTCCCTCAATTGAGAATATACATCAGAGAGCTCATCTTCATCGCTCATGAATTCATCTTGTTCGTAGTCGTATTGATCTTCTTCATGATGTGGTTCTTCAATATCATTACCATCTTCATCGCTGTCATCATGAGACTCGAATCTTTCATCATCCTCTTGTGCCATTTCTGCTTTTACATCAACAAGATGCCTCTCTTCACTTCTTAAAATTTCCAACAGATTTGAAGTGTCAGCTAAGAGACCTTCTCTCTCAAACTCCGTGATGAAATGATCGGGATCTTTAGTCATAAGACCATTCGCCAAAGTTAATGCAGCGTATAAGATGTGGTATGGACTCATATTTAGCTTTTCTGTCCGTATGGCGCTCTTATTCTGGATGACAATTGAACCCAACAAATTGATAACAAGTGAAGAGTCTTTCAAATCCTTCAAGTCTTCAAAAGAAGCAACAATACGTATGAGACATACCAAAGCATATAATCTAATCTCGAATACCACAGTTGCAGAATATATATTCACCAATAACGGAAAGATTTGATTTGCAAACTTCTTATACTGGGTCATTGCTGATGAATAATCCTTTGGATGTTTTTCATTTGGGGTCAATGCAGGTTTAGGGTCACAAGGTAGGAGATAAACAATGAGATATAAGATCGAGAGCGATAAATCCTTCGGTATAGACATTAAAGTTTCAACTGTAACCCCTTCAGATTCAACTCTGGAACCTTTTTGAAACCTAGTCAAGATCGCAACGATTGCATCGGCAACTTTATCAGTCTTAATAATTTCCACCGCCAAGTTATTGTTCTGCGCACAAGTACTCAGAGTGTTAATCAATCCCAACACCGTTGACAACGTAGTATCTGGGCTTGAAACAACCCTTAAGATTTTATTCAAGAGTTCCGAAGTTACAATCTTTTCTAAACTTTGAGATGTGCGAAAGTTCTTAACGATGAGGGAAATGGCAGACCAAGCATTTTCCAATTCCTGTGGATCAGTGAATTCAATCACAATACGTTGTAATGTTGGGAATATCTCCTCCACTGTTGACAAATGAGCCTGTGAAACGTTTTTCACAGAGTTTGCAACTATACGGGTGGCTTTCCTTTGTGCATGAATCGTAAAGAAATCCAAGTACATCAAAACTCCACCAAGACAACCTGCTGATAGTAGTGCATACCCGTGAAATCTTGATATGAACTCCAAAGTTTGCAACGCCTGTTCAGCTAAATCAATAGAGCTTATCTCCATCAACTTGGCCTTCAAGGTACCAATTACACCACAGTCGATGGCACCGCGACAATATGTCGGTTCAATCTCCAGCAAGTTATAGAGACAACGGCATGCAACAAGCTGTAGCTCCATATGTTCCTGCCAACGAGGTTCGTTCATGACACCAACCAACGCCTTTGACAACTGGTAATGCGGTAACCCACGCTCTGCATCGAATCCGTTCATCATTAACAACCGTTCACTCAGCTCGTTGATGGATTCCTGTACGAAATATGGATCCTCTCTTTCGTTCATGACCTTTATATAAGAATCCCATCTAGAATCACGGCGCTGTCCACCAAACATCAGGGAACCCGGTAGCATTCTGCTAACGTTCTCCAGTACAGACTCTGCGGTGGCTCCATTTCTTCTAGCATTGGCAAGTTGACGGAAGGCATCCAGCAGTGGATTCTCATCCTCATAACTGCTATTCGCTTCGTCATCGTTATCGTCATCATCACTGTCGTTGTCATTATCATAATCATTGTTGTCTTCATCCCCGTCTTCATTGTGTCCTTCGTGTGCAGAAATATCCTGATCTTGGTCCTCGTTATCATCCGCTTCCCGCTCATCTAAGAATCCCGAGTCCACGTTACTATCTTCGCCCTCCCACATGGCGCTGTGAATAGATTGCATTCCGCTGTCGCCCTTATCACCAAAGTCGCTCTGTGAACGTTTATTCTCAGACATCTTTCTATACCTTTCAGCCATCCGACGCAGACTAACGTCCTCGTCTTCATAGTCCAACTCTTCATCGGAATGCATAACCGTGTCCTCTTCTTTCCCGCTCATTGTATCCACTTATATATCAGATTATAAGACAAGGGAGCAAATGTGAAAACAACAACAACAACGTGGCGCCCACCCTTCTGTGTCTGATTCCGTCTGGGCGGCTAAATATAAACAAACGTGTACAACTAACACTCCACAACCGTCTGTTCCCTTTCTGGGTCTAATGCGTGTCCTCTCTCTCTCCCTCTAAATGATTGAGATCAACAAAATAAGCAAGTATAGATAACTTTAACAGTAAGCGCCCTATGTAAACCACACGTTTGATAGCTTTGCTCTGTTCAAGAACGAGAGGAAAGTTGGCTTCTTCTTTTGTAATTTTGATTTTTGAAGTAAGCAGCTTTGTGGCGATTTTCAATGGGGCGGCGGGATTGTTTTCTCGTGCTAGGCGTTTTCGCGAAAGGCCGCTGTGGTTATGAACGTTTGATCTCATCGATGCTCAGAGCATAAAAGACTTGAAAATTTTTTGTGCTTTGCAAACTTTGGCTAGAGAGAGCGGTTTCCTTTGAAGTTGAATTCGTTGAATATATCTTAGAAGAAGAGATGCCTAGATCCAAACGTTCAAAGCTTGTTACACTAGCACAGACTGACAAGAAGGGAAGAGAGAACAAAGAGCGTATCTTTGATGAGGTTAGGGAAGCGCTCGACACCTACAGATACTGCTGGATGTTCTACCTCGATGACGTTAGAACGCCAGTGTTGCAGGAGATCAGAACCGATTGGAACGGGTCCAAGTTGATCCTTGGTAAACGTCGTGTTCTTGAGAAGTCGTTGGGTGATACTGTGGAACAGGAGTACAAGGAGAACCTGCACAAATTTGCCAAATTTGCACATGGTGTTACCGGTCTCTTATTCACCAATGAGGAGGTGAGCACTGTGGAGGAATACTTCAAAGCGTACAAGAAGGCTGATTTCTCAAGGGCCAAGCAGAGATCGCCAATTGACTTCACCATCCCCGAGGGAATCATCTATTCAACGGGTGGACGTCTTCCAGAGGAAGATGACGTTCCTATGTCACACTCTTTAGAAGAAACCATGAGAAATAAGTTCAAGATTCCAACCAAGATTAAAGCCGGTAAGATCACGATTGCCGAGCCTTATCATGTTGTTGATAAGGGCGAAGTATTGGATGTTAGAAAGGCGCTTATCTTGAAACAGTTTGGTATCGCAGCATCTGAATTCAAAGTGAAGGTAAAGGCATATTACGATGGTGAAACCTCAGAGATCCATGAGGTAAATTTGAACATTGATGAAGAGTGAGGCCTCGAGCAATTGCTCCCTCTCCCGTCTCCCATCACTGGCGAACAATGAAAAAGTTGGCATTTAATGTTGTTGTACAATAGGAATAGATATGGTTTTTATTTTGGTTTTCAAGGTTACAATTAGTCACTATGTCCACAGGGATATCAAACGTGATACCTCTGGGCGTATAGCTTCCTCCTCTGCTATTCGTATAGGAACACCAAGTTTGTCTAGCCTACTGAGTACCAGCTCCAGCAACCGCGTATCATCGCCGCATGCCGATATCAACCTCCACAGATTGAGCGACCCTGGACACGGTCTCACCCGATACATGGCCAATAGTGCCAATAGCTGTCTAATACAAGTTACATGGACAATCTTTACACGCGTTGAAGCGCTGAGATAACCAATGGTGGACCTGTGTTCATCTGGCGGCACCTCTAACTGCGTCGGCACCTCCAAGACTATGACTAGGCTTGTGCCATCTGGAGCTATCTCCTCAACAACGCTATCAATCAAGGACGGGAACGATGTATCGGCCACAACGACAACCATACCCGTGTACTCTGCCAATGGAAAGTAGAGAGTATTCATTAATGATACAGTACAGCCGTTATACTGCCCACTCAACAGCCGGGTAACCTTCTCCTAATGCTGCCTCTCAAAAAAAAAGCCTGTGCGGGCGGGCCCGCCCGCCGCCCACCAGCAACAACAAAACAAAACAAAACACACGCAGAAAACCGTTGAAAGGAACTTCCTCGGGCTAAGTGCGTGTCTCGCTGCCTTTTTCCTTTGTCTCACTCACCGCTTGGTTTAAACATCTCGGCCCAAATTAACAAGCACATCGCCACCTCCAAGCGTGTTTTTCGTTCTGTTTTATCTCACAGTCGAACTGTCCATTGCGTGTGCGCGTGTGGATCCTCCTTCATTCATCAATTGCCCCGCCTACTTTGCTGTTTTAGCCAATAGCCGTTGCACTGGTTTGTGTTTCCCTTTTTTTGTTGTGCTAACGCGACTGTAAGCGAAAACCACAAAAGCTCTTTTTTTTCTCTCGTTGTGTGTGGGTTTTTTCCATCCTGTTCTTTTGTTCCTTTGTTTACGTTGAGACACAGCTGACAGCGGCCATTTCAATTCTCTCTTTACAGACAAAAGACGAAGGAGGCGAAGAGTGGAAACGCTGAAAGGCTTTGCAAACTATCTGGGATTGTGTCATTGAGACAGACAGACAGACAGACAGAGAGCGTGTGTGTGTGTTTGACCATGGATAAGGAAGAATCGTTTCATAGCGTTTTAAGCTTACAAGAGGCATCGGACGTGGAGCCGCTCAAGACGGAAGAGTCTGAGGTGTTGGAACACGAAAGGGATGAGCCGGTTGTGAATCAAGAGGATGTGCCTAATTCACCGGGTATGTTACCGCGCTTGCCAGGTACTCTTAACGTGAAGGCGCTGAGCAATTCTGTGGAATCTGAAGACGAAGTAGAAGGGCCGCAAAGTGCCATGGCTGCTATAACTGATACTGTCAACACGGCGGGTGAAGGTGTGCTGGGTGCTGATGAGACCGCATTGGCTGCCGATGAGGCGAATGACGACAATGATGTTACTATACAACGGGCGTTGGCTGTGGATGGTGCTGGTGTGAGGACAGCTGATGACGAGGTGGAAGACATCACCCTTGATCCCGGGAAACATGAGGATACACGCGTCAATGAATTGGTGAACTCGTTGGATGAACCTATTGATTTCAAACGCGTGTCGTCAATGACCTCAGATAGTAGCCATTCCATAGAGTCCTTCACTTCATCACAATCCCACGTACAAACTGGGAGAGACTCAAGTGAAAGTGGGGTCCAGGATGTGGAACTCGAGGATGTTATCGATGGCATTGCTCAGGTTAATTCTGTGAATGTTGCTACTTCGACTACTGTTTCGCATTCTCCAAAAGTTGTCGTTTCACAGGTACACTCTCCAAAAGTCGCAATGTCAAACTCTTCAAAGGAACTTTTAACAGGCGGCGAAATTCTACGCGACGTGTCCAATGGCGTACCCGAGGGGCCAACTGATGAAACCGACGCGTCTCAACGTGTGCTGAAAGAGCCTGTTTTGATCCAAGCTAAGTCCAACAATCAGGAAGATCAAGTACTTGAAAATGATGACACTGAAGCTACATTTGCAGAGAAATTGATTGGCACCCAACTACAATCAGAGGACCCACAGGGTAAAGAGATCAAAACGACACCTGATGATATTGTCGCTCAAGATGTGTTACCTAATGAGAGCGTATCAAATGCACATGTCTCTGGTTCTTCCTATATAACGAGTTCTAACTTTGAGACAAAAATAATCGACGATTTTGTTGGGAGCTCGCAATCAAGCGCAAAGGATGAGTTGGATCATTTGGAAAGACCTATTGCAACGTCGTCAAATATAAATATACCAAGTTTATCCTCATCATTATCAGATAACATTGGGAACATGACAATAAGAGAAGGGGTGCAAGAGGACACGTTTGAAGTTTCCAACACGTCTGGTTCTTCCTCGGGGTTGAACGGTTCAGGTACCGCATACAACAACACAACGGCCATAACGTCATCGTCAACACCAAAGAACGTCAGCAGTATAAACTCCACAGACTCATCAATGATCCCCAAAACAGAGACTCCGAAGGTACCTACACGTTATTCGAATCCAAGTGTTAGTTCTACATCATTATCGCAATCCACATTGCCTAAGGGATCCACGGGTGGGAGACGAACTGTGAGCTCACCATTTGGAAACAAATCGAAAAGATCAAGTGGAAATAAAATGAAGGGTGTATTTTCAAATATCATGAACAGTATGAGAAGTTCAAATTCACATGAAAGTAAACACCTCAGTTCCCCGTCGTTGAAAATTTCTAGTCCATATGATGCTAAACACGTTCATCACGTTGGTGTTGATGAAGATGGTCAATACACAGGTCTTCCAGAAGAGTGGCAAAAATTGTTAACCTCGAGTGGTATCACTAAGCAAGAACAACAGAAAAATCCTCAAGCAGTTATGGACATTGTGGCCTTCTACCAGGATCAAACTAAGAATGCAGATGAAAAGGTGTTTAGAAAATTCAACCAAAATAACACCCATTTGGTGTCAACAGCATCTTTCAGAACACCAAAGACTACACAAAGTCAATTCACTACCCCTCAAGACCAGCAGTTGCCACAGTTCCCTATATCAACACCGCGTTATACACAACCGCCAACGCCTATCTTAGATACAGATAAGGAAAAGACTTTTATTCCTTCGAGACCTGCTCCAAAACCACCGGGGTCTGCTGCTGCGTCGCCACACGTTGTTTCACCATTGTTAAGATCACAATCACAGAAGAGCACCAAGAGTACACCAGTGATAAGGCCTCTAGGTACGTTCTCACCTCAAAGAACAGCTCCACAAGTCCCAAAGATCCCACCACCTGTGCCAGCGCATGTCCAAACACCAAAAGCCGAACCACCTACTTCATTGGTTACCAAAGACTTGCCAGAGCAATCGGCTACTACTGGTGAGACAAACGACCCTGAACCTCCAGTTCCTGTGGCAAAAAATAGTCAAAAACCCGTTCGTGATCCAGAACAAGCTGCAATTGCTGCAGAAAGGAAAAAAGAAGAGAAGAAGAAGCGCAATGCACTGGTTTATGCTAAATTGGCAACCATTTGTTCTGAAGGTGACCCTTCTAAGATCTACAGAAATCTGTTTAAGATTGGACAAGGTGCCTCTGGTGGTGTTTATACTGCGTATGAAGTTGGATCGAACAAATGTGTAGCCATTAAACAAATGAACTTGGAGCAACAACCAAAGAAGGAACTCATCATCAATGAAATTCTGGTGATGAAAGGTTCCAAACATAAGAACATTGTGAACTTTATTGACTCTTATCTTTTGAAAGGTGACCTTTGGGTTATAATGGAATACATGGAAGGTGGCTCCTTAACTGATGTTGTTACACATAGCATCATGACTGAAGGTCAAATCGGTGCGGTTTGCCGTGAAACGTTACAAGGTCTGGAATTTTTGCATTCCAAGGGTGTTATCCACAGGGACATCAAATCTGATAACATTTTGCTCTCAATGGCTGGAGATATCAAACTGACAGACTTTGGATTCTGTGCTCAGATTAACGACGTGAATTTGAAACGTACCACGATGGTTGGTACTCCATACTGGATGGCTCCTGAAGTTGTTAGTAGAAAACAATACGGGCCAAAGGTTGACATATGGTCGTTGGGTATCATGATCATTGAAATGATTGAAGGAGAACCCCCATACTTGAACGAAGCACCGCTGAGAGCACTCTACTTGATTGCAACAAATGGTACTCCAGAGTTGAAAGAACCAGAGATGCTCACAGATACATTGAAACACTTTTTATCCTGGACACTTCAGGTTGATCCTGAAATGCGTGCTGATGCCACTGAATTGTTACATGATCCTTTCATCGTTGGTGCTGATGACGTTTCTTCGTTAGCTCCACTGGTGAAGCTAGCAAGAATGAAGAAACTCGCTGAAAAGTCTGACGATGAGTGAAGATAGACTGAGCAGTGGTTATATTTCCTTTCTTGTTCTGTAATCGGTATTACTATGGTTATTATATATGCATGAAACGTGTATTTTTGTTTGATGTTTTCTTCTACGATGCCTTTCTCTGTTGTAGCTGATGATGGTATTTCACAATGTGCCTCAACATCCCAACACCACGCCAAAAAAGTCTGTAGAGATGTAAACAAATCACCAATAAATTAATAGACAAACCTCATATTGACGGCAACATCTACTGAAAACCTCTGAAATGACAGATCTATTGCCACTACCACCAAAGGAAGTAGTATCATCAATTCCGCAATTCCAATTCTTACAGGATTCACTAGCAAAATCCGGTGTGACATCGTTCGAAGTTATCGTCTTCACCTTCCCAAAAGGCCAACTTGTGAATGGATGGTATCAACAAGGAAAGGACAGAGTGAGCGCCATTTCGTTAGAAAGGGCATCTACAGTGGCTAAAAGTTGTGTTGATATGCTCAATTCGGCAATGATGCTATCACAGGAGGCTGAATTGTTGAGAGTGCGCTTTCGGTCATCTGAATTACTGGTGATTCCAAGTAGTGACGAACTAGTCATTGCCGCCATGACAAGTTCGAAATCATCTCACCAGTCATAATTGGTGTATTGGAACAAAGTTAAAGGCTGAATCTCTAGCTTTCTCTCTCCAATAAGCAGTTTGGAGAGCTCTTCAATGTTCTCAATTATCCACGGCATCTTGGGGAACCATGTAAGAGAAGCCGATGAGTTCATGTTTGCAGCAAAATCTAGATAATCAACGATTAGTTGGGGTCTTATGTTTCTCCTGATCGAACATGTGACTATAAGCTTGATCACTGTGACTTTCAGCTCGCATAGAAAGTTGAACTTTTGATTTAGTTTCATCAACGCTGAGTATCGGTTCATCTCAAACTCTCTGATTGATGCTTGTGATTTGTACCTGTTACACCAAAGATGCCAAAGTTGTGCACAACTCATCCTTAAAGGTACCTTGTCATATTGAAAAACATCGTATGGCTGGACTACTCTATCGGTATCGTCCATATCAATGACTAACGGCCTTGCTATAACGGCGCCAAGGTCCGGAAGATATATGCCATTTTGAGGATACTTTGGAAGCCTATGCTCCATTATCAACCTTTTCAAGAGTTGTCCAAAGTAGTATGAAAACTGTTCATAGGTCACATAGTTGCACTTCGACCTCCACGCCATGATATTCCTGCACGTCACCTTCTTTATGGGGAAACTCAACTTTCTATACTCATCCTTCCATTGTTGATAGAGATGGCTTCTCCAAAAGTTCGAAGTATTTGCTCTCGAATGCTCAAATGCATCAGCGCAAACTTTTAAAGTATGAAGGTCCACGTATCTCAAAGTGTCTCGGTTACTATCGTACACAACTTGGTAAGGTGAGGTTTGTTTAGCCATCGCACCTTGGACATATTCAAACTTTGCATTTTCCAACAAATGTGTGTCTTGGTCCTCATATACACTACGTGTCTGTCTCTCGTTGCGTTCACCTTGATAACCAGCAGTGTACAATACACTGCGACTCTTTGGTCTCGTTATTTGATGGTGTCTCCAGTCAATATCTTCCACTAAGTCATTGCATCTGGTAAACTTCCACGGATCTTTCAACATCAACTGGCTCGTTTTCCCTATAGCTTCGTTCTGAAGTCTCTCTGCTACCCAACAGGTGTTGTATGTGGACTTTTTCACAGGAACTATCTTAAATTTTATGACTGCCATCTATACAAAGCTATTTGAAAAGCAAGATTCGTCGGTCTCTATTGAACGTGTATTACAGGTTGATTTGTGTGTTGTATACTCAAAGCTCGAGTCTTTTCAGAATTCTGTTGATCGTATAAGATGACACAAAACCTGTTGTGGTAAAGCTTTACAGAAATGACGCTGAAATCATGAGAGCTTTTGAAGCAAATGGTGAAATAGTTGATCCATTGGATACTGTTCGAATTCAGAATAGTCATCTTCAGCGAAGAGACGGTTCATCACAACCTGAAGTCGAGGCACCAACCATGTCAACTCTTTGTTCCCGTTGAACTGCAAGAACATGTCTAAATAATCCACCATCTTCCTGGTGCTGATGCCTCGTTTTGACTCTGCGAATATGATGAACCGGATGATAAGGGCTCTATGAGGGCATTGGAATTTGAACGGGATTTTCGATGCAAATGAATGGTTTGCCTTGTAGATTTTGTACCGGGCATACTCATAATCTGCTATTGAATGTCCTGCTGCAGTCCATTCAAACCAGAGCTTCAAAACACTTCCTGTCATTGGGGATTCATGGTATCTTGCAATCTCCTGGATTTCACAGTACGGTTTGTCGTATGGTCTATTAGTATCTATACCACCTAGCAATGGAAAGTTGTACAATTTGTCGGAGAATTTTTCAACCTGAACCCCTAAAGCTCGGAGTATATCACACAACTTATACGGGTAGAATTGTCCCATTCTGAGGTCTGGATAACAAATTTGCAAGTGGTTGATATTTGCGGTGAAACGAACCATGAATTCCACTGAAAACATCTTAATAACCTCATACGCCTTGTTTCCAGGCCCAACCCAGCTTCTGAGCTGGAAGAGAGGGTGCATACTTGCAGTCTTATACGCCAAATCGATGTAAACCCTGAGTAAGTATACATCAGTGTCGGACAATGTACCGGTGAACAACCTCTCTGGTGGTTCTTCGAAGGCGAAGCAATACAAGATATCATTGCCTGAAACCTTAGTCTCGCATTCGTGATGTGGCTCCTTGGGGATAACCTTTCTCCTGAAGCAGAGAGGATATACGAATGTTGGCCTAGAGCACTGATGCAGCTCCGTATCATTGCTGATACAAGCACAAGTCCTTGACGTCTGGTCATTGGAACTTCGAACTCTCATATCACATGGGTTTATCACCCCAGATTTCTTCAATCCATCACTCCATGGATCAACAGGGAACACATCACAGCCAATCCGTGGCTTATATCCCATAGTGTCATTTATAATCAGCTTGCCAACCCAATTCGGGTCAAACAGTGGGATCAGTGGTGATCTCAATATCACAAAATGTGCCCATCTCTGATAATGCTGAGGAATCGCTAGCGAATTATTCATCTTTTACGCTTGAAATAGAGCCAATTGTTGCAATATTACGTAGCTACCTTCTCGTAGACCTCAGCAGACGTGATCTGAGTGGAATGAAATCGTCGGATTCCTGTTTAACCTCCATAAATTGACACAAACTTGTTCAACATTGTACATTCTATGTGCTTTGGTTACTCTGGTTACCCAGTCTACGTGCCCCTACGGGAGTGACAGAGTTGGTCATGCTCACATCCGTACACCACTGTTTTGATTTCCACTATTTGTCACTAGCAGAATAAACAAAACCCACAATTAAAACTGATAACAGTTCCACCTTCTTCTTCACGGCTCGATCTTGGAAAGATGGTTGATCTGACGGTTAATCTCAAGCCTTCTAACAAACCATTGGTTCAAGGATGTCCGGGAGTTCCTAAAACATACGTAAGTCACAGGCTCCTGCTCGTACTTTCCCATGTTATGCCTTACATTCACTAACCACCTCGCCTCATTTGAGACAGCCCACAATCATCGGTACTTTGGAGATCAGAACCGCAAGTGGTATTCCAGAGCCTGTGTCTACGGTTCAGATAAGCTTCGTTACTGTCGACACGCTAAAGTCCAAAGTACGTGATGTTCCGAGTTCTCTACGGAAGGTCAACTATGAAATGACAATACACGTTAACGACCGTATCATTTCGATGGACATCCCGTTCATCATCGGTATTAAGAATGAGATACCGCCAACTTCTGAAGGTGAACGTGGCGTCACAAGGAATAAGCTGGAAGTTGCAGTTCATTCTGGGAAATCACTTCTGCAGTTTGAATTCCCAGTGGTCATCACTACTTATGATACGTTGCCTCTTTATAGGCAGTTCAACGAACCAATATCAAAAGTCATTGATAGTAAAGATACTCACGTTATGATTGAATACTCCCTTCCTACAAGTGCGATTGGTCCTGGCGAAGAGCTAGTTTTAAACTGTAAAACTGTTGTGAATCCACGATATCCACAATTGACAGACAAGGTGAAGCTGAAGAAAGTTGGTTTACAAATCGTGGAAATTTTTGACTGTCGCTGTGATAAGGCATTCATAAAGGAATCTATTATATCACAAATGGCAAAGGACTTCCATGGACAAAACGTTGGCATGCGTGGTATCGCTGAGAGCTTGAAGATTAGACTGCCAGATGCGCATGATAGGTACAAGTTATTCTTGAAACAACAGGACAAGAGATTACTGCTAAATGATTCTGGGGTTCAAGGATCACGGAACGATCTCAAGCCTCTGATTATTGAACATCAAGATGACCCTATACCATATACACACCATCAACCAATGACAAAACGATCTGTGCTGTTCAGCACGTATTATGAACTCAGAGTCTGTTTCAAGTTTTCGAACGCTAAGGATGTTAGCTTCGTTCTACCTATCACAGTTGCACCATTTGATAGGAGTAAGAGCATATACTTGTTGAAATGGATCCTTAAAGAGAGTGAACTTGCAGAAAGTTTCCTAAAGAAGATCGAATCTGAAGTTGGAAAGATCAACTACAATAGTCGATATGATTCCTTGGTTTATCCACAGAGGAAACCAATAAAGATGGTGTCCAAAGATGATAAACAAAGGTTTGTATAATGATCGGTATCTCTCTTACTATCAGTTTCGTGTTACTTTCATAGCTCGCTTATGACCTTCGCTGCCCCCAAATGAGAAAACATGATATACGTGAACCCCATGTATACATGTCTTGCTGGATAAAAATGAACGTACTTTCCCCCGGTTTTGTCATCTTTATCCGGCTTACCAAACTGTCCAGATTGTATGTTAGAGACAAATTGAGGGAGATCTGAAGTTACAGATCTCATTACATTGTCAATAACTACCTGAACAGTATGGTTGGAGTACTGGGAATCTACTACTAAAATGGTGAACCAGTCCTGGTGGATACCGTACAACTGCATCTGTACGTAATCCCTCCAAGTGGCTCAAGTTACTATACCGGTACTATCTAACTATCTAACAGCAACTGTTAGATGGAATTCATCACTCTCCACTATTCGAGACTTCGTGTTCATAATTCCTATCAGTTTTGCTGTGAAACAGCAATGCCATTTGTATTGACTTCAAGTGAATCCAGTCAGTGGTATTCCAAAGGAAGTTGGTCAAGCTTCCGTTGGTCTGCCCTTCTTCAAACGTTATCTCATCGTGCCGACAACTCTCTAAGCATGTTATCATATCCGACGGTGGTTGTATTCGCAGTATAGCAGCAATGATCTGGATGCAACGGCAAAAGGTGAGAGCCAAAACAACTTCAAACTTCTGTCCAAGTTATCAGCTGTCAGAGTCTCAACACACTGGCCGGTTGCTCCTCAGTGGCTGTACCGACATCAAATGAATCCAGACAGTGGTATTCCAAAGGAAGTTGGACAAGCTTCCGTTGGTCTGTCCTTCTTCATCATATATGCAAATATATCCCATGTCTTAGGTCATGTGCCTCAAGAGATCTGAAGGTGAGCATGTGGAAAGGGCTGGTCAGACCCCAACCAAACCTCGTTACCTGTCAGGAAAGACAGTACTCATCTCGATGTCTCTCCACTCCTTTCAGCTTGGGAAAATTGTTGGAAGAAAGGACTTGGAAGGAAAACCAATTTCACAGGATATTGGTCTGTTTAAATATTCCAGACTGTGAGTTTGTGGTTATTCCTATTTGGTTGTGTTTATCTTACGGTTAACTGAAGGTTTGTGTCAAACACAACCGATTACACAAATGCCTATACGCAAAAATGTACTCAGTGTACAGTTGTCCACTGTTATGAAGTATCTCTGATTGTGTAAAGAGAGACATACCTCCCCACGTCATGGGGCATTGTCTCATTGCACAGTACTATGTATGGTACAATTGATGTGATCCATGTTGTGACACTCGAGCATCAACGAACAGAACTTACACAGCTTATCAGTTACAGCTCCAATTAACCTCTCCTGTTTATTTTGAAGTCAGCACCATCTATCAAAAACACTCCTGTAGTGCTATGCTACTGGAATGTTGCTCAAAATAAAGACTGGAACGAAAACTCTCTCGCTAATTCTTGAAAGAGTATACTGATTTGTAAGATCTTATGTAATGTGGTGTCCAGGTGTTTGGTGTGCGGGTGTTTATGTAAGGCATAAGTAAAGACGCTTCACTTAGACAGAACTATAACAGCTTGCCATAACAAATGCGAATCCTCATTGATAATCCTTTGAGCCATGTCTTCGTCTATGCCTTCAGCATATGCCCCAGTGTCTATGTCTGGTCCAAAGCAACTCTCGGACCATCTAAATGTTGAGGTCACACCGTACACCAATGCCACTGAAAGGGAAACGATGGAGTCGCTTGGTGAGCTCTACTCCATCATCACAGTGCTGGACATTGTTGAAAAGTCCTATGTTAAGGACACTTTGGATGAGGCTGAGTACACGCCACTTGTGCTTAGGCTGTTGGCTCAGTATAACACTCTCCTAAAGAATGAACTGGTCCAAAGGGAGTTTGGTTCATTGGCACAATTCAAACAAAAGTATGGGTTAAACGCACCACAGGCAACTTCAAGGATTGAGATTGGAGTCCCAGCAACCGTTGAGCATGCTATAAGTGTATCGAATACTGGTTCTTCTAGTACAGCCACGACGACGAATACCCGTGCGGTGGCAGAAGCCACTGGAAATTTCATCACGATGATGGATGCACTCAAGTTGAACTATAAGGCAAAAGATCAATTACATCCGTTATTGAGCGATTTAATGACAAGCGTAAACAAAGTGAGCTCGAAGGACTTTGAGAGTAGAGGCAAGCTGATTGAGTGGCTCATCAAGATCAACAAAATGAACATCTACGACGAACTATCAGAGGATGACACCAGGCAATTGCTGTTTGACCTCGATAACGCATACAAAGGGTTCTACACGATGTTAGAATGAAGAGTGTTTATATCTCTAGACTTAAATGATGGAGTCGATCTCCTTAGCGTAGTTAAGTGTGTTCTTGACAAGTCTTTCGCTCGGTGTAATGTTTTCATCCTCCTCATCTTCTTCATTGTTGTCTTGGAAGAGAGAAGATGACGCTTGTAGCTTTTCAAATTGCAATACACCACGTTCTACATCCCAGCCCTGTTCGCCTGCCCATGATTCAACCTCCTTTTCAGAGTTTAGAAACAGTAGATACTTTGCATTGGAGAGAGGTAGTGAGGTATAACTCTTCTCCATGGATCTTGAGATTTCAAACCTGATGGTCTCTAAGAGCGTATTGTTGAACACGTTGAACTCCTTCAGCTTCAGCTTCTCCTCCGACTCCGTGTTCTTGATGGACTCAATGGCCTTATCGTAGTACCCCTCCAATACCCAGTTCTCAATCTTTATAGGATAGTTCAAGTACAGATCTGAGTCAATATTCTTTATGTGACCTTGGAGGAACTCCAACTCGCTGTGGAACTTCACAACGTCGCCCTTGGACAAGAGACGTAGCAAGTAAAGAGCCAAGATCTTGTTCTTCTTGCCACTCTTCGATAGCTGGTGATGATTCACCTGGTTGAAGTAGAAACTCCACAATTGTAACACCAAGTGCTCAAACTTATCCAGCTCATCACAGTTGATCGCACTGAGGGCTCCAATCTCAAGGATTGAGCGTGAAATCAGCAAATCACTCAGGTACTGAGAGTCTTCCAACTTGGAGAAGTTGGGAATCAACAACGAGTTTTCCAATAGCAGCACTTGGATCTTAGGCAATAGCTGAACAGCCTGTTGATACTCGTGCGAGTCAAATGACTCCTTAAGCTTGTGTGTCAAGTGTTCTAGGGACATTTCTCCGATGCTTTTGTCTGCTTTAACTGCTTGTTGATGTTGTTGTTGTTGTCCTTGTTGTTGATGCCTGTGGTGAAGTTGTCGCTGATTGCCACCAAAAGGACAAATAGGGCAATTTTCGCGATACATACCTCGGAAGTATTGCTTATGTAATCTTTCACCCTCGTATGTTCTTCTTCCCAATTGGGTAATTACTATAATCTACGCCGTAGAAACAATGTTCAGGTGTTTATGACCGTTTGTTTTGGTGGTGCATTGGAGGAAGTTTTGCAAAGTCAATGTGGTTTATCTCGATGGTTCCCTTACTTTGCTTACAATTTTGGGTTGGAAGGTGCCAATTGGTGCAAAGAATCACAGATGATATCATATTATTTATATTATATTATATTATATTATATAACCATTTGGTGTCCGGATGTTGAACTTTTACTTAGAAACTCTCATAGTTTAATGCATATATGGCTCTGTTTATACACAGTCTCGGCTTAAACAAGGGTTCTAGAGGCGGGTAAACAGGCACAATGAGCCAGAGGAAAGGTCTAAACGTCCCGCAGATATCAAGACAAAGTGCTCTCGACCGCATCTTCTCTGAGCTGGAGAGGTTTCTCGAGATCGACGAGAAGAGCGCATCATCGGCTCTACAGCAGTTGGCTGGGAAAGTGGATCCTCAGGCTGTTGAGCCAGTTGAAGCCGTTAGTGTTGTTACAGATGAGTGCTTCAAATACTTGGATCAGATTCAGCGGGCTTCGCTTGAGAAGCAAAAACAGCAGAGGGAATCTGGTGACCCTGAGAAGGTGAACCTCATCACGATATCGCTTCATGATATGAAGTTCTTCACAACGCTGATTAACGTTCTGATCGTACAATGTGTGTACCCACTGCTACCTAAAGGTGTTGGTATCCCATTAGAACAGAGAAGAATCAAATCTTTTGCCAAAAGGTTGAAACTGTTCCAGTTCTCGACTGTCCAGGGCGACCTTCATCCGTTAATGGAGCGGATTGTCAGTCGTTTCTCGAGTGTATTTGAGCTTGGCGGTGATGTTAAGGATTTATTGATTAAAGGAAGCGGACTGACAGATATCCTGACGCTGCTCATGGTTCTCATGGTCGAAGATGACCCTTCATGGATTGAGAAATTTGAAGTATTTGAATCAAAATGTGATGCGTACGACCTGTTTGGGATCTATACAGCATTGCTACAAACAACAAGAGTTGTTTCTTATCAACAGTTCATCTCCTCAAGGTTGAACTCTGTCACCATAAATAGACCAAATGGTGTATCCAGTCTCATTGACTTCATCGTTGGAATTCGAGAAGATGAGGAGATCAACGTTGAGAACTTTGGCCATGTGAACAAGATTCTAATGTCAAAACCAAGGGAAATTCCGTCAGTCGAATACTTTCAAAAGCTGTTCTCACAATTGTACAACATCCTGGTATACGTTAATAGGCCAGTGTTAGTGTCTGTTGTGGTAAATTTCATCAGAGTGCTATATTCCAAGAACAAGAGAATTGTACAGGATTTCTTGTTCAAGAGAATTTGGAGTACGTGGAACCCAACACCGGATAAGCAGCAAAGTGGCGTTCTGGTATCAGAGAAAGAGCTCAACGATTCCACCAATGTTCTGATTTCATTGTCGAAGGAATCGGAACCAGAATTCTTGAATGACTTGTTCTCACAACTCATACTGTCGCTCTGGTCCTACTACTTCTATTTGAAGAAGAATAAACTGGAATACTCATCTATCGTATCGAATATTCTGGTTTCCTTCTTCACAGTCACTTCAAATAATACGTTTTTGGAGAACATTGTGTTGAACCTCGTCAACTCTCATGGTGATGGATGGCATTTCCAAACAACGTTGGAGAACAAACTCACTTCAATAGTAAAGTCAAGCGTCTTAGATGATGAACTGACTAATTACCAAATATTGGAAGACATAGACACCGGATTGGACACTGTATGCGAATTGTTGAAGGATTTGGACAATGATATTGTACGTACTCAGTTCCTCGTTGTACTGAACAGATGGATCTTGAAACAGGGAAAGATGGGCACGTCTTTGGAAGAAGAAAACCCGTTCATTGCTCTCATTGATCTCAAATTCTTGGAAAGAGTCAATAAAGAGTTTAAAGAGTCGATAACTGAGTCTCCAAGTGATATATTGCAGGTTATCAAAAACTTGCTCTCCGTCAAGTTTGATACAGAAGCTGACTCCCAAGATGTGGATTCAGATGACGAGGACGAAGAAGATACTCAAACAAGTCACTTCACCGTTCTCCTCGAATTGTTATCTGCCATCATATCTGAAACACCACCACAAGCTCTTCTGAAAGATGAGGAAACATTGAAACAGATTTCACAGTTACTTACTCAGTACAATGCGGATAAATACTGTGCTGCACTCAAGCAGCGTATTGACGATTTCCTGACGGGAGATCATGAGGTTCAACAAGAGGATGAGTTAACTGCTGATAAGGAACTATTCAAGAAGGCTATCAACAACATGAATGATCCCCTGATTCCGATCAGAGCACATGGAATGTACTTGCTTAGACAACTGATCATGAAGAAGTCGAAAGTATTGTCTCTAGATTTTGTGCTTGAACTACACATTGTTCAGTTGCACGATAATGAACCGTTCATATACCTTAATGTGATCAAATCCTTGAACGAGCTTGTGGAATTCGACAAGGTAGGTACAGTTCAGTTCTTAGTGAAGACTTACCTCAACAAAGATGAAACTCTTGACGATAGGCTGAAGATTGGTGAGGTTTTGATGAATTTCATAGATCGTCAAGGTGAGCTGTTAACCACCGGTGAACTTGTTGATAGTGTGATCGGTGCTACATTGACTGTCATAAACAACTTTGATGAAGATGAAAAGTTGAGAATGTCTGCAATGTCTCTTCTCGGTGAGTCCTTGAGGGTGAATGCTCTGGGTTTGAATAAATTTGTGAAGGATGCACTGGACTGTGCCCTGGGTGTGTTGGAAATGGAGAAGACTGACACTATGAAGAGAGCTGCCGTGGTTTTGATTGCTGACCTCATCTCCTTTGGAGGACTGGACGTCGTTCCTCGAGGTTACGGTGCCAAACTTTGGAGGACATTGGAGTATGAGGATGCTAAGGCTACGGACTACTTACTGGTGGAGCAGATTCAAAAGGTCAAGTCAACAATTGACGAACTAAAGAAGGAGAAGTTTACCACTACAATGCCATCAACGTTCAACAAGTTAAGAATTTCAGATTGAATTGACGATTATATCTCCTCTTCAATAGCTTGTACCTGATCTAGCTTCTCCAAGTTTAACACAATGCGAGGTCTTCTAAACCATTTCAATGCCAAACTGCTCAGCACCACACTGATGGAACTCAACGCCATTGCAGCACTAGCCCAGACAGGCGATAATCGAGTGTTGTTGTGAGGATAGATCACACCAGCAGCTATAGGGATGCCTATGGCGTTGTAACAGATAGCCCACCCGAAGTTGAAATATACCCTATTGAAGACCTTTCTGCTCAGTTTCAGTAAGGTCAACAGGGTTATCAGAGGATGTGTCGGTGAGAGAAGAACAAAATCAGATGATGTTAGAGCCAAATCGGATCCAGAAGCCAGTGCAATACCAACATCTGCTGTCGATAATGCTGGAGCATCATTGATACCATCGCCCACCATCGCAACCACTGGTGGTGCACCATTGACCAGATTCGTCTGACGAATCCATTTGATCTTCTCAGCCTTCTCTTCTGGTAGCACCTCGGCAACGACATTATCAATTCCCAGTTCTTTTGCTATGGTATTTGCGGTGGTGCTATTATCACCAGATATCATCCATGTCTGAATACCACTTCTCTTCAGCTCTTGAATGACACTCTTAGCTTCTGGACGAATCTCATCACGACAAGCAAGTAACAATACTGGGATGAACTGCTGAGTGTGGAAGAAGTTTTCACATTGCAATGAGACAATGATGATACTCTTTCCTTGTAGCTTCCAATTGTTCAATACCATCTGTTGATGAGATGACAGGGATACTCTGTTTTCGATCATGAGGTTCTCATTACCCAGAAGTACGCCAGTTGGTCTGTACTGGATCCATTCATTGTCGTCACCATCGTCGAGAACAACTTCACCTCGAAGTCCCCTTCCTGCAATCTCAGTGATCTCTGGGACCTTCACTTTGCCCAATGCTATCCTTTGCTTCTCGCACAGGTCATCGATAAATGACTTGACAGCTTTAGCCAACGGATGGCTGGAGTTCACCTCCATATCTCTAGCAACTTGCAGTGCAAACCTCTTGATGGTCTTGTCTCCATGCACAGCAAAATTGGTGATCTTTGGATCACCACCAACCGTCAGTGTACCTGTTTTGTCAAAGCAGACAACGTTGATCTTTGAACCTTCTTGGAATGCCATACCACCTCCACGAGCTAAGATACCATTCTGTGCTGCCAATCCAGCACCAACGAAGAGAGCAGTTGGAGCAGCAAGGCCAATACCACATGGACATGCGATGACAAAGACAGCAATGGCAAACTCCAGAGACCATACAGCCCAGCCACCAATGTCGTTGTTCATATAACTCTTAGGAAGTGCTCCAGAGTAACCCAAGGAGATCCATATGATCCATGTCAGAATGGCTAGCAAGACGATCAGTGGAACAAAATAGCCAGTGAGAATATCAGCAACTCTTTCGATAGGTGCTCTGCGCATTTGACCGTCTCTGACTGTATTCACGATGTTATCCAACAAAGACGTTCCGTCCAGTGCACTCAGCTTAGCGATGATGGAGTTCGGTCCTTTGTTCACTGTGCCTGCAAAGACTTGTTCTCCAGCAGAGTGTAGCACAGGGTGGGATTCACCAGTGAGTGCACTCTCGTCGAACTGCGATTCACCTTGGACTATGATGCAATCTACAGGTGGAGACTCACCTGGAACAATGCGTATGAAATCACCAATCTCTAGCAGGTTGATTGCAACTTTCTCATCGTTGCCGAAAGCACCGTTTGCTTCTTTTGTTAAGAGTGTTGCTGTGCTTGGTTTCAGAGATCCCAGGTTGGTGATGGCCTCAGCAGTCTTACTCTTGGAATAAGACTCCAACAGACGGCCAATGAGAAGGAAGAACGAAAGAAATACAACAGAGTCAAAGTATGTGGATGTGAATCCGTGAGCATGGCCACTGGGGTTCACATGAGCACTCAAACCGAGTAGGATCAGGCTTGCAATGTAAGACACTGTTGTTCCCAGACACATCAACAAGTTCATACTGCCAAATCTGAATAGTCTTCTCTTCCATGGAACGTTATGTTTCCAAAGCGATCTTATCTCCTTGAAGGCCTTCACATGGAAGATATCAGCTGCAAAGAAGTACACTGGTGTTGCCAGAAAGAACAAGATCCATTCCATTCTGGCAACGTTTCCTGCCCAAATAGGCTCATCTAACCACTTTTTAAAGCTGTTATCCTTTGGAAGGAATGACATACCAACTATACCGAAAACAAAGGTTGGAATGGCAATTACAGTGGTGAGGAGCAAACGATAGGCAATCTTCAATGTTTCCTTCTTTGCTATACGTCTCAAGTGTTCATCGAGGCTCACTTCCTCTACAATCTCCACCTCAAAGTTCCTGTCTCTAATCTCTTGTAAGATCGATCTAATCGTCAATGCTGGAGGTGAAGGGATGTAGGTGAACTTCACCAGTGGATGCTGCAGTGTAACTGGGTCTTCAATGACAATGGCATCGCCATGGTTCTCGAGTAGCTCAGTGATGGCCTCTGGACAATGTTCACAGAACATTCCTTTGATCTTCAAGTTCACGGTTCTTGTAACCTTCTTCGTGCTGGCATGGTTAATCTTGGTGATTGATATGACTTCAAAGTCGAAGCCACAGTCTTCAACCGTGTCCTTCAACTGCTGGACTTTCTGCTCGTCGTTCGAGTCTAGGATGAATACTCCTGACTTAGAAACCACCGAAATGGCATGTTCCACTAAGAAATCCAGGTCAGCAACAGCATTAGAGATTGAAGAAGCACAAGCTGCACATGTTATGCCACCAATTGCTGCGCTTATTCGATACCGGGTTTCTCTTTCAACAGGAAGCACTTCAACAAGGATTGCTGAGTATCCCGAGTCCTTTATAGCCTGGATGATCGAGTTGGCTACTTGTTTATTGGGGATGATTGCAACTGCAGTATGGTTGATAGCATCAACAGAGCAACTTTGAGCAGCCTTGTCACTGTGGTATTTCGATAGGACTTCCTCAATGGCATTGGTCACTGTGGTGGCACAAGCTGAGCAAGTCATCCCAGACACCGTGAAGACTGCTCTGTATTCGAGCTGTTCACTAACCACCTGTGTCACCTGCGAATCCTCGTCAGACTTTGGCTCTTCACGGCACTGTAAGCAGTGTTCTCTGTGGTGTCTTAATCTCCTTTTCCTGCTGAAGAAGGTCCAAGGTAGGAATGGCCAGGTGTTGTAAGTATGGTGGAGCAGAGGAACGTCAGACCCAATATCATGGATTTCGTAATCCTTCACCAAGAAGCCAACGTCCTCTATTCTCTCAATGGCTGGCTTATAGAGCCTCGTCAGCGTGGTGTCGTCCTCACAGGTCACAGAGACCAGCTCGTCATTGGATATATGGATCTTGATTATGTCCCGTACTTGCTCAAAGACCTCATTCAACGACGACGTGATGGTCTGTTCACAGTCTTCGCAATGGATGTTTGATATGTTTATCGTCAGCAACTGCATTATCTACAACCAACGTCTACAGTTGACCCTTCAGATCTGGCATGCCACAGTCAGCTGGGGCCAGTTCCTGTTTATATACACAGCCTGTTGAGTAGTTTTAGCTGACGATTGATCATCGATGCAGCATAAAGGTCTCATCTCGTCATGACAGGCGTCCATCACTCAATTGAGGCGCGGTGAGAGGCAGAGCACAATGAGTCCCACGATCTGAGGCTGCTCCGGGCATTTCCAAGTGGTGCCAGGCGTTCTCAATAGGCCAACGGGCCTGATTTAAGGCATAGATGTCTCTATATGATAAATACTATGAGATGCATCTCCGATTCCGAAAGCGGATATTTTCCTAATGTGGACATTTGTCTACATTTGCTTATGTAATCGGTGTATCACGTGACTTGCTTATGTAATCATTGCAATTTTCGGTATTTTTTTGCTTTGTCCATCGCTGAAAAATTCCTCCGTCAACAAACCAAAAACCAGCAAGAGTTTGCAGTGGAACAACAAGTTTGAACTGAACAAGGAGAACGGTGTCAAGATGAGTACTTCAAGCTGCAGATTCTACGAGAACAAGTATCCTGAAGTTGACGATGTTGTGATGGTCAACGTGCAACAGATCGCCGAGATGGGTGCTTATGTCAAGCTTCTCGAGTACGACAACATCGAAGGTATGGTTTTGCTCTCCGAGTTGTCCAGAAGACGTATTAGATCCATCCAAAAGCTGATCAGAGTTGGAAAGAACGAGGTTGTTGTTGTGCTGAGAGTTGATAAGGAGAAGGGTTATATCGATCTGTCCAAGCGTCGTGTCAGTTCTGAAGACGTTCAGAAATGTGAAGAGAAATATACGAAATCTAAGGCTGCCCACTCTGTGTTGAGACACTGTGCTGAGAAATTCGGCTTGCCACTGGAAACCCTCTACCAAACAATCGGATGGCCATTGAGTAAGAAGTATGGCCATGCCTACGATGCCTTCAAGATCTCCATCACAGACGACTCCGTCTGGGACGGCATCGTCCCACCTTCGAAGGAGGTGTTGGACGAGCTCAAGTCCTACATCGCACGCCGTCTGACTCCACAACCCACAAAGATCCGTGCCGATGTGGAGGTATCATGCTTTGGCTATGAGGGTATAGATGCAATCAAGGAGGCCCTCAGGGCTGCAGAGGCCCTGAGCACCGAGCAGATGCAGGTCAAGGTGAAGCTGGTTGCTGCCCCATTGTACGTCATCTCTACACAGGCTTTGAACAAGCAACAAGGTATCGATCTTTTGACAAAGGCATTGGAGGTCATCGAGGAGAAGATCACCGCCTACAGTGGTTCTGCAACCGTCACAATGGCTCCAAAGGCTGTCACTGCTACTGAAGATGCCGAGCTCCAAGCTCTCATGGAACGTAGCAAGGAGGTTGAAGGCGACTCTGAAGGCTCTGAGGAGGAGAGTGACGAGGAATGAAGCAAGATTTATAGGTTTAGAAAGTGTGTACTACTCTTTAATAGCAGTAAATCCCCATATATTCCCATACGTATAGGCCCAGTATTGAGATGCCCTTGTAATTGCCTATTCGGGCAATTGCCTATTTAGGTAATTACTCATTCGGGAAATGCTAGCATTTTTTCCTCTCCATATATTACTTTACTACTTCGCAAACCGTTGATGCTCTTCCTCAACATTGGAGCAAGCACTAAACGTCTTTCTTAGCTGAGTTCATTGGCTCAATTCAGACAGCTGAAGATGATGAGTCCATTCACAAGCTGTGTACGTCCACTGTGTACATCGCCTTCTATACGGCAACTCCTACGTAATACAATGAGCAATGGAATGGCTCGAAGAGCGATGACCTCGTCCCCGTTCAACAGATCTGACTACACCTCGCTGCTACTGGAGAAGAACTTGATGCACAGGAACCACATGCTGCCTGAATCAGCCTCGCTGAGGTGCACAGTGTTCAACGACAAAGGGGACTTGATTGCATCTTCGAAGGATGTGAAGAGATCAACGCTGATCTCCGAGTACGGGCTGTTCCCAAGAGACTTGAGAAAGATTGACAAGACGAACCATAGCGTTGAGATTGCGCCGTCGATCTCCGTAAGAAGGGACTCGATACTGATCAACATGCTGTACATCCGGTGTCTCATCAAGGCCGACACGGTGATTCTCTTTGACGATATGAGTCTACGTTCAAGCAGGGCTCAATCTCAGCTGATTTCGGAGATTGAAACCAAGCTGAAGAGCACGACAGACTCGTCACTGGCGTACGAGATGAGAGCACTCGAGGCCGTGCTGGTTAGTGCTATGACTAACCTGGACGCAGAGATGAAGGTGCACACCACGGTGACAAAAGGCATCCTGAGCGAACTAGAGCAGGACGTGACAAGTGACAAGCTGAGGTTTCTTCTCATTCAGAATAAGAAGATATCGACCTTTGCTCAGAAGGCCACGCTCATCAGGGATGTGATTGATGAACTGCTGGATAACGACGACGATCTAGCAGAGATGTACTTGACAGACACTCTCAACAACAAACCACACTCTGTCGATGACCATGCCGAGGTTGAGATGCTGCTGGAATCGTACTACAAGCATAGCGATGAGATAGTCCAGACGATCAACAGTGTGATAGCTAACGTGCGTACGACAGAGGAGATCATAAACATCATCTTGGATTCGAACAGAAACCAATTGATGCTGCTAGGGTTGAAGTTCTCCATTGGACTGTTAAGTCTTGGGGCTGGCATGTTTGCTGCCTCGGCCTACGGAATGAACCTGGAGAACTTTATAGAAGAGGACCACTATGGATTCCCGCTTGTTGTGATTCTCACCATGGCTCCAATGGCTTTCCTCTTTGCCTACAGCTCAAAGCATCTACGAAGACTGCAGAAAGTGACCATGATGGACCACTACAAATCTGTGAGGGAGAAGTTCTAGCCATTCGAGAGTCTGCTTCGATGAGTCACCCGTGGTTTTATATATGATATAATGAGCTATTTAATTTTCTCCTGTTGTAATTGGCCTACATATGATGTATTTTGGTGATGATGATGATGATGATGACGATGATGAGCCCGTAGTGTACCTCGAAGAAAAATTTTTCTGGGAACAACGTGCTCATCACTGGCAAGCCTTCCCACAAGCTTCATCAACAACAAGCCAGCATTAGCCATGGATGTTGATTGGAGGGTGTGTGCCCTCTTGGAGATGTTTCCAGACGTTTCGTACCAACTCGCAGAGAGACATATCCTGGAGAGTGAAGGTGATATTGAAAAGGCATGCGAAGGGCTGTTGAACGAGACCTCATTGGTTCAAGACGAAAACGACCGCATATGTGACCAAGTGGTGGAGCTCAGTGGCTACTCCAAAGACAGTGTCATGAGATATATTGAGCTCAACAAGGATGAGACTGGTGCAAAGGCGTTGATACAGATCATCGTGGAGTACTGTGAAGCCTATGAGAAAGATATGACGAAATACCATAATGAGAGCCCGCACAAGGAGATGCCACTGAGCATCACGAAAAACGCACGGACGCCCAGAGTGCAGACGAGCTACACGACAAGAGAGCCTCCAAGGATGGAGAAGAAGCCTGGCAGTGGTCCTACACCGTATATCTTCAAGGAGATGAGCCCAGAGGTGAAGGAACTAGCTGAGCTGGTGTTTAGCGATGAGAAGCTCGTCACTATACACTGGAATTTCTACATCAAGATGTTAATATTCTGTCGAGGCGATGTCTCCAGAGTAATCAGAATGGCCATTTTCCTCCTGGAGAACGATGCCGTGGAGCTGACAACCCATCTCAGGTGTGTTACAGAGACAGTTCCATCATCTGACACTGATAAAGCCCACGTCATGGACTATGCAAAGGTTGCAGAGCAACCAGCAGGCCAATTCCAACCCGTTGAGAAGAAACTGAAGAACACGAGGAATAGACAAGCACTACAGAGCAGCAATTGGACTCCTCATGACGGCACACAAGTGGGAATACGACACAACACCGGCATTAATCCCGGTGATGTTGGCGTGGACGAGCACCAGGCTGTGCTGATGAAGCAGGCCATCAACAACGCACTCAAGACAAACAAACTGGACCTCCACGGGTTCCACATGGCCACTGTCAAGAAGACGGTGCCACTAGTGCTACAGCACTGGTGGGATGAAGAGCTACGTGAAAGAGGCAGGCATGGCACCGAGGGCTCCACCATCAAGGCCAGGCACGTTGAGCCCTTGACCATCGTCACGGGCCGTGGAATCCACAGCGACGCAGGCATCCCCAAACTGAAGAAGCTCGTGGGGAGAATGCTCATGAGCGGGCCATGGCAATACGACGAAGAGTCGTCGTACTTTGTCGTCTACGGTAACAAAAGAGCAGTGTGAAGGTGTTGGTTGCCTGTGTATATGCAAGCTGAAGACATAATGCCCAATTGGGAAATTTTCGCCCTGGCAACCAGCCTTTAGTGTTGCTCCGGATACGTAGAATTGATCATAGATCAAATACCCTTATTGAAGCATTCGAGTCATCAATTGACGTAGTGCTCGATGTCTGAGATAGCCAGGAAAGTGTGGGAAGGGTCCATCAACTGTATTGTATCATACCGTGGTACTGAGTGCTATGTAAGTCAGGTCTTTCGGGAGCAAGGAACTGAGGTATTAACATGATGTCAGCTGAGGGTCTTTAGGAACTCCTACTTCCCGTTGTACTTCCAATTGCTTTCCAGTTACTTCAACGACGAGGTGAGCTTCCTGTACACGGAGGATGACGTTCCAGTGGCGTGGAATAAGCCCATTGGTGTGCTGTACGACTTGATGCAGGGAACCTCGCCGTGGAGGTTGTCGTGTGGGACCAAGGCAGATGAGTACCCGGAGTATATCCTACCACTGACTGACGTTGAATCGTACTGGTGCAACCAGATGAAGGAGGCATGCTATATCCATAACGGCAACAGCAAACAGATGATGTCGTTATCCAGGGATGATTCGTTAACGTTTTGGCATAGTGTTGTAACGCACAACCAGACCACTTGGTTTCGAATGTTCGCCAAATTACACTTGCAGTTCAAGAGAATACCAATCAGGCTGTATTTGAACGATTCTAAGCTGGATAAAGTGGTGCAGTGGCATGGACAAACCCTTGGAGAGGCCATGTGTGAATTGATACCTGAACTGTTTGACATGAAGAGATGGAGAAACAACGACCAGGTATCAGTGGTGCTCCATGGAGTAGAGCCCCCTCTACAGTGTCCAGTAGACGATCTATACAGAGAGTGTGTCTATGTGGATGGTTTCCTTCACCTCTGTGTTATCGTGAAGCCCAATCTTTCGGATGCTGAAAGTAAAGCTGAAGGTGAAAGTTAGTAGGCCATTGAACTCGACGGCCTGAGCAAAGCACATGGGGATGTCTCTATGAACAAATATATCCCCTGTGGAATTGTCAAGTTGATTACTAAAGAAGTGAATAGTGTGACGGGCAAAAATACTCCAATGGTGTGGCTTGCAATGCAGTAGTGGGCCTGGACAGGTATGGATAGAAGCCACTTATCCATTGAGCAGGGCACTGGCTTGAATAGTCATTAGTCACTACTCCATTACGTTATTAACCATCTTCTACCTCCGTTAAATGGACGAATAAGTAGCTATCGAGATGAGTATTTGAACTACAGCATGTCTTTCCGAAGAGGTGATTCATCCAATAACCGGGAACGAGAGAGGGTCACTGGATGCTTTCCACTGGGCTATTGAGCCCAAATTTCAGCACTTATGATGAATTCATGCTTCTCTGGGACTGTATGTGTCCCAATTGTGAACTTGGCCCTGTCTTTAGGCTTTGCCTGCGAGCTCTATAATCGCTCAAGAGAGTGCCTTGACGGTGATCTTCCTACTTGGAAAGCGCATCAAGAAACCCAGAACTAGAGCCATCGAGCTTTCCATGCTTCAGAGAAGAAAACAACAAAATACCAAGTGCTATAGTGCATCCATCAACAGAGGTTCTTCTCTCAACTACAGAAGGAACCTGATTGTTAGCACAGGCTGCTGTACTGGATATTGAGAGCACTACAAATGATCACAGAGCTCAATTACACCTGAACTGAGACACCAGTTGCACGTCGTTCTTGCTGCTTTGGCTCAACCATTGCTACCCATTATAACAACAGCAATCACATATGTATAATATCTAATATTAAATAAAAACCTCGTGGTGTATAACAACCTCGCTATATAGCATACCGGTGAAGGGAGATAAAATGTATAAAACTCCCGGATTTGGAAATTACCCTTTTGGTATTACATCCGGACATCTCACGGTTGCCCCGGTTTTCAATCTTCCTGGGACGTTTTTTAGCACAGAGAAAAAAAAGTAAACAAAAACATAAACAAAGGGAAAAAAAGACTTGTTCATTTGTTTACTTCTTCAACAAATCACGGCGGCTCAACACTGATTGTGGCCAAAGACCTACTCACCCATTGTATCTTACTTTATTCCACTCAACGTGTACCACGTGGGGAAGACTTCATCGTCAATCAGTCTGTTTTCCTTGCCGCCCACACAAGTTGATCCCATAGCGTGTGATATAGAAGATAACAATCGATGAATTTCACTGAAATTGGCGTCAAGTCGCGCAAGACTGGGCTCACAGTGAAGTCGAACGTCCGTAGAGATGAGCACAACATGGAGGACTTGGATGATTTCTTCCAGGACGACGATGAGAGGACGCTAGTTACCAAAGAGGCAAAGCTATCTGCTAATAGAGGTGGTGCCAAAGACGCCGCTACAAGTGCTAAGATGACGTTTAATGATGTATCGCCGAGGGAAGGGGGTCTATTACGATCTCCTTTGAACAGATCGAGCTCGATAGGGAGAAGTCTTTTGAAAAGTAACCAGACCGATGATGATGATGTTTTCGATGATGCCTTGGAAAACCCGGAACCTCAAGAGTCAACAAGGGCATTGGGATCTGGATCTATGGATATCGACGACGAATCTCGTAGAAGTATTCGTGAGGTGAACGACATAGATGTCTTCACACAGCCAACACAGCCTATGGATCAAACGTCAAGTCCTAATTTTGACATGTCGTTTCATGACGATGACATGCTTCCCATTGAGGCCGATGTTAATCAGTCTCCTTCACCGCTGCTACGGAACTCCGAGTACCCTAATATAGATCCACGGTTGAATACTGTTAGAGGGCAGAAACTATTTGTAAGTGATAGCGATGAGGAGTCTGGGAAATCCTTATCACAGAGACAACGAGAGCTCGAGAGAAACACTACAGTACGCTCCGAATCCAGGAGAAGAACGCAGACAGGTAAAGGTACAGGTACCATTACTCCTCCGATGCTCTCGCCCCAGAGGAACGGACCTTCAAAGTTATACAGTCCACTACAAGTAAGGCCAAGTGAAACGAGTACAATTTCATCGAGAATGATCTCGAAGATTTCCAGATCAATTGCTACAAATGACCGTGATAGAACCACAAAACTAAGCAGTAATATTAATAATAAGCACAGAGTCTATCATGATGGTGACGATGAAGTGAGTGACTCTGTGGATGTTGATTTCGAAGCTGCAAATTCGAAACCAGTTGAAGCTCCAGTGAAGAGAAAAAGAGGGAGACCAAGAAAGAATCCCGAAGACAAGAAATCAACAGTTAAAAAATCAAATACGAAGGAGAAAACAGTTAAAGTACCCGGTAAACGTGGAAGACCAAGAAAGGTGATACCACCTGCCGATGACGATGAAGATTATGAAGGAGTACAGGAAGAATCAATTAGCCATAAACGTGGAAGAGAAAGATCACGTAAAGAACAACCCCTTTCACCATCACTTTCTCCAGTTTCCAAGGAACGTCGTATAGATGTTGAGACCCTTAGGAAGGAACAGATATCGAGGTCCTCATCACGTCCGCATTCTCCTTCACTTAGACGCTCGGATCGTGTACGTGTTCCTCCATTGGCATTCTGGAGAAACGAGCGTGAAGTTTTCGTTAAGAAACCGGGCGAACGTCTCCCTTCATTATCGGAGATTATCCGTGTGAATCCTCCTAGGGAGTTTGTGAGATCCAGAGCCCCATCAAGGTCTTCATCTAGACCACCTAGTCATATCAGAGGTAGAAACTCAAAGAGACCCACTGTACGTTCATTAACATCCAGACGTCCTTCTCTTTCAAGACTCACTTCCCGTCATAACTCTGATGATGAAGATGATGAAGATGATGATGAGTTGGCCGTTGGCAATGGTGAAGTGAATGGATCCGAATGGATCAGACAAGGGTTTCTTAAAGTGGACACTTTTGAGGGCCATGGTTCAGACGCTAGAAGTAATAGGCTTATTGCATGGGCACCTGGAACCGAAGCATATTCAAACCCTATAGTTGATGGTACTGATAATTTCAAATTGGCAATTTTATTTGATAAGAACCGTGAATTCATTGCCACCGGGATGATGTCAATACCACCAGGTGGGATGAAGAGTTTGAAGAGTACAGATACAACCTATTTCGTCTTTTACTGTGTTAGCGGTATATTAGAAGTAACACTCAGTGGTTCTATATTCCTCATAAAGAAAGGTTGCTCGCTTGAAGTTCCCATGGGTAATTTTTACCAGTTTGAGAATAAGGGAAAGAAAGATGCAACATTGTTCTTTGTTCAAACCAGAGGTCAAGAAGCAGAATGGGACGAATGAATGAAGCACACCCCAAATTCGCTACTGGTTGTATATTTCGCACACTTTACCATGGGTACTATTTTTGAACATTGTTCTTTTACCTCTTTTGCCGTTGTTATGGTTTCACCTTTGGTGGGTCGAGTTCTAGTGTGTTGTATACATGTTTGGAGGTGTGTGCTTTTTCTGGTCAATGACGTGTTTCTGTTGCTTACTTTGTGCCAATGTCCAAAACAGGTACAAGAGTTGTTTAAGCTGTATAGAGCCACATCCTCTAACCTGGATATGGTGGTGTATGTACTTTGTAACATGCGCAAGGTCCATATTCGTTTAGTTCAACATGTACGTAGGTTCTATGCACATATGTGCCTTGTGAGGATTCCCTCCCCTCCGCCTCCTTTTTTTCCTTACCCTCTAAACGGTTAAACGATGGATGTTTTTTACATAGCAACCAGAAGTCCTCAGCTCTCTAAACGATGCTTCATATGTCCCCATTTGTACGTAAAATCCTTCCTAAATGTCCATCTGGCCTAAACGAGCAGGGTGTACGTGTATGTACACCCTTTTTCCACCTCTCTGCCCCCCTCCCCTCCATAATTGCTTGTCTTTCTGGTTTTGGCACTGTTGACATAAACACGAAAAACACCCGAGACGTAAAAATAAACACGAAACTCAACGCGAAATCGTGTCTGTCACGTGTCTGGCGCTTTTCCCAAAGCTGCATAAACCCGGACATTTCCTCACCTCGCCACATCCTACGGCGACGGCCCGCGGTGCAATGCCCAAAACACAACAAATTTTGTGCCTACTCACTCAAAACAAAAAAAAAAGTCGACCCACTTTTTCCTGCGTCTTGTGGCTGATTTCGCTCGTTTGGGCCGCCCATCGCCTGCTCTTGCGCGTGATACCGCAGTGTGGCACAAAAGACACGCATCGACTCATAATTCCCTTTCCAAGGCAAATCAGACGTATATATAGCGAGAGTAATCTCCAGGTATCGATGAAGTACGCCGTGAGGAATACACAGAGTATCGCGGAAATACCAATCAAACACCAATGCAAGCTTCAAGAATCAACTTCGGCAACTTCAGATACACACAAGCACCACGTCGCTCGGTGCAGCCGGTGTTTATGCTCGCATACGTCTCCTTAGGGTTGACGCTACCATTCCTCTTACCATTGAAGCAGCACTTTGACGGGGTGAAGGTGAGCACAAACAGTCGACTAGCCCACACCACGCTGGTGAGAATATAAGCACGTCATTCTCTACTGCCTGGCGCCAGATCTTGCGCTGGCACTGGCACTAGCTCTGGCACTGTGTGCTTGTTATTCTGTTCTTCGCTAACGTATGCGGGATGTGTCGTGTGTACTGAATATAAAGGTGGTTTAATGGTATAAGGGTTGACGACTTTCGATGATGGATCGTGGTCAAACGAGAGAGGGCGGAGAGGGCTGGCACCTACGTCTCTCCCATCTATGTGAAGGCTCAAAGGTTTCTTTTTTTGGTATATTTGGATTTGTATTTATATACACACACATTTTAATTTACACTGTTCTATGCTACGCAAGCGTATAGTGTGCGTAGTTCCGGCTGGCTATGGCGTTCCGTTGAGAGATGGCGGAAGAAATGAGTGTTATTGTACAAAAACGGAAATTATCCTGATTGGGTAATGTTGTGAGTGTCGTGGTGATGGGTTCTGGCGTATCGCTGAAAAGGGAAAACGCAGGCGAGCTGAATGTTTTGATTTCACTGATTAGATAGAAGAGCTTCAGTTCGTTATCGTTTGGTAGTGGATACGTTCAGCCCTTTGGTGCGTGAGACACTCGGTGGAGATGTCTGGGAATCCAGCAGTGGAGGTGGTGCGTGCTGCTGCGACTCATTCAGAGATCCTGTGGTGCTACCGTGGTGGTGCTACCCTGGTGGTGCTACCCTGGTGATGTTACTGTACGTCTATAGTGCCGCCAGCTATGAGTATTATGTAAAGCTCTAGAGGTTGGGGCCTTCTGTGGACTTCCTACTCAGGCCAACGCTCCCCTATGCTCCTTCCACAGCCCTTGAGAGAATAGAGAACTGCCAGGCACTTGGAAGGTCAAAAGAACACAGCCCAATCACTGACGGTGGCTGTTATTACATACCTTCGGGTGCTTATATCACAACACGCAGTCACCCTCGCACACGTGTAAGAAAGTGTGTACAGCATTGGTGAACGTGATGTCAAAGGTGATACACCCGACAGGAAGTAGATCGTCTACGGTTACCGAGCAGTATGCTCAGTGTAGAGAGTCACTTCATGTTGATCACCACCTTATAATTTATAGTGGGCAGCGACAAGGGTATGGAGAAGAAAAAGAATAAAGGTGTACATTGTACATTCTGTGAACAAGGATGGGTGGATAACGGTGTTTAGCGGTCCTAGGCATCCCACCTTCTTGTGCTTTTTTCCACCACTCTCTAATGAATGGTTATAAAACGCTCCAATTCCTGGTTATGATTAGTTGTGCACAACTGGCACTTCCATGCTGACGTTCGTTACAACTTTAGCTCTCTTTTGCGCCTCTGATGAGATTCGCTCGCTTGATACTTCTCTCTTTGTCCTTGCTGAGCCATTCAGCTAACGCTGGAGCTTTTGCAGAAGCTTTAGCTGATGCCTTTCCAGAAGCTTTAGCAGAAGCTTTTCCCGATGCCTTCCCTGATGCCCTTGCTATGGCTGCCCCAGGTGATATGTGTGCTTCCATCACCTGTCATGCTGCCTGTGGGTTTTTGATTCTAGATGGTATAGCTTGTTCTCAAAACAAGGAGAATAACTATGCTGGTCCATACGATCATGACTGTCTCTGTGCCTCTGGTTCAAGCTTCAATAGGCATTATCCTGCATGCATGGACTGTGGTTGGACCTTATGGAAATACTATGGGCCATACGTCTCCTCAGCTTTGCAAGAGTGCTCCACATTATCCACTGAGCCTACTGGCACCTTGAGATGCTCAACAACTTTGACAGACAGTTATTCCATGGACACCGGTATAAATGCTTGTGACTTTACTGGTGGTTGTACATCGACTAACACCTTCTCAACTGTTGAGACGTCCACTGGGGCTTCTTCTGAGTCTGTCACATCTTCTGAGTCAATCATTCCTTCTGAGTCAATCATTCCTTCTGAGTCAGCTACGCCTTCTCAGTCAGCTATACCTTCCGAGTCGACTGTTGAGTCCACAGTTACATCCTCGTCGTCGCTCACCTCTGTTGAATATTCTACCAAATCTGTAGAATCTTCTGGGGTTGTTTCGACAGAAACAATTAGATCATCGTTAACTGAAGAGGACAGTTTCTCTGACCATTCTACTGAGTCGTCTAAAGAAGAGCCTACTGATTCTACTGTTGCTACTGACTCCACTGACTCCATTGATTCTACTGACTCCATTGACTCCACCACGGAGTCTTACAGTGATATCTCAACTGAAAGCACTTCTCAAGCTCCAACGGAGACATCTAGTGCTGACTCTATCATTCCAACCTCATCATCGATCTCTGAACAATCTTCAGTGTCACAGACGCTTGTTGAAGACAGCTCTGTATCATCATCCCTGGCACCCTCATCAACACACTCATCAGCTCTTAACCTCACCACCGCAGTCTACACCTCACTGTTTCCTAATTCAACCATCAATTCAGGTGGAGATTCCACTTCAACTGCTCTGTCTAGTTCACTGACGATTCCTTCTCCAATTTTAAATCCTGATGTTCAATTTTCAGGAACTTTAGAAGATGGGTTACTACTATGGTCAGTTTCAGTCACTGAACTTTCATCATTTAGTGTCGACATCGTGCTATCAAAGGGAAACTCAACTGGAGACTTCAGATTCACATCTGTTGGAGATGACAATCATCACACCCCATCTGAAGTAGCAATCACGGGGGAAACCGTTGAGATCTCCTGGTCTGAACCACTTTCCGGTTCCGTCGCTGTGCAGATAGTGGGTGAAATCACGAGTGGTTCAAGTTGGACTTCCAACGCCCGTATTTCAGTCAATACTCTTGACAGTGGAAGACTCTCCAAACGAGAGGTGATTGTTTATCACCTCTCTTCGACTATCACCCGAGACTCGACGAATGAATCGCACTCTGGTTTTGACATAAGCTCTGTGGGCTTCGCAAACAACACAAGTATAACTGGCGATGACGTTACAACTGTCAACTCCACGATTCTCTCAACAGACACAGTATACACCACCTACTGTCCAGAAACTTCAACCACAGTGACATCTCTCCCAGTTGAAGATGGTGTTGTTGAGAATAACAATGCTCAGACAAACTCGGGTTCTTTCCCTACTAATAACGAACTTGGCACTGATAGCTATACTGAGCTCCCATCCAATGGCACAACTTCCTCCGCCGCTACCCCAGTCATTTCAACAGCCTTTGAAGGATCTGCTGTAAGACTATCCGGATTTTCCCTATGTATCATGGGCATGGCACTGTTCCTGATGTGATTCTGTACATGATGGATCCTCTCTACATGCAAACTGGTGCGCAGACCACAGCAGACCTTGCGTCAGTTACCAACCTATTGATCTCAATCACAATGGCTGCAATGAAGTCTTTGTCTGTAGAGCTTTCCATATATCTTCTTACAACGTGTGTATACAACGTAGCCGTTGTCTACTATTGCGCTTGAACTGGTGTTGATTCGTGGAATAGATAACAGTGTGAAACAGGGCACGTGCGTGAAGTACATAATACCTGCATATATCTCTTTTATGCCATCACCACTACGGTAGCTATGCCGGTATTAGGTATTTATTGGAAGCCGATTTCTCTCTCATAGGCCAATCTCTCTTGTTGCCTTTTGTTGCAAAGCCTTCAAGATGATCCCACCGTTATACCTCCTAAGTGGATGGCTGTTACGTCTCCAGTCATCATGGGACTACAGCGCAATGGAATACTTTGTTCAGTACGCAAATTCCTGTGCCACAACCACCGAGCTGACCAACTTTGGACTCTTGCCAGAGTACACATGGTCCTCATTGCTTGATACTCTGGAGCAAGACACTGAGCGTGGTGTTCATTACAAGTTGTTATTCTTGCAAAGACACGGCGAGGCATGGCATAACGTCATAAAGGAAAGAGTCGGTGATGATCGCTGGAAAACCGTTGGTGTTGAAGACAGCTATGATGGCATCACTCTGTTTGACGATTCCTTGACGAAGGATGGGTTATCGCAAGTGCGAGACCTCTCTACTAAATGGGTTGAAGAGATTGAGAAAGGGGCACCTCTGCCGAGAAGCCACTACATCTCCCCTTTACAGAGGACGTTACACACACATGAACTCACGTGGGGACCATCACAATCAGGGTTGATCGTTGAGAGTCTTAGGGAGAGGTACGGTGTCTATACGTGCTATGAAAGACATAACAAGTCATGGATCAGAGATAATTATCCCAACTTGGAATTTGAAGATGGCTTTAGGGAGTTTGATGATCTCTGGGAAAGTGACAGAAGAGAGCCCAAGTGGCATGTTGACAGTAGAGTTGAGCATTTCCTGAATGGCCTGTTCAACAACGATGAATCAACAGTGATCTCTGTAACTTCTCATGCGAAATTTATCAAGAGACTCTTGAAATACCTGAAGCACCCGTCATATAAACTTCAACCAGGTCAGATGCTACCAATCGTTATCAAAGCACAGCAGCATGGTGGTAATAATAATAATAATAATAATAGTATAAGATAAGGCAAGATAATAAAAAATGAAATCACTCAACATGGTCTTTGGATAATCTGGAATCACACTGTAAGAAAACATGTTTGAGTATCTCGTTAATCTGATTTGGTTGTTCCATGGGCATATTATGACCTGTGTTTTCTAATTCGATGTATTCAACTCTAGAGCCCAACAAGTCTCTATAAGTAGCACCCCCGTTATGTGTCACTGCATCCTGTGCACCGTCTAATACCACCAACTGTGCATTGTTCTTTGTCAATTGGGAGTACATCTCCAAGATTTCCTCAACAGTCAGGGGGACCCAACTCAGCGCATGGGTTAGCACATTCTCAGAATTGGTTGAGATGTTGAACTTGAACTGTTTGAACTTGATGAAATCTGAGGCTGTTGTATCCTTTGCAAACAGTCTCTTTAAGGAATGGGACTCGATGTTGTTGACTCTATCCAATTTTCTAAAGATGTTAAAAGCCCATGGGAACTGTAGGAAGAATTGTAGGATATAGGTCTGCCATCTGGTTCTCTTGAAGCCAATCTTTGGAGGTGCTAAGAAAACTGTGGTTACTACTTGTGGTAAAGAATTGCACAACTTGATACACACTTGAGTACCGTAAGAATGGCCCACAAGAATGATCTTCTTATCGTAACAGTTCAATCTCTTCAATATGGATTCAACGACATTGGCAAAGTTCTCCAGTGTCAGTTTAAACTTATCCTTTTCATAATTCACGCTGTGTCCGCTTCCTGGTAGGTCCAATGCAACGATATGGGCAAACTGTGAAAACTCTTCAATTTGGTAGTCAAACTGTTGTAGATTACCACCTAGCCCATGGATGAATACAACTATGGGGACGTCATTGTCCTTCGTAGGGTGTGGAATATCCAGCGTAAACACATCCCCTACATCCTCCAAATGGATATATTGACCGTACTTTGTGGTTAAGGGGGCCTTGAACGTTTCATCGTCATCAAAGAGTAATTGCTCCAATGGAGTTCTTCTCGTAGATGAAACCAGTGCTGCCCAATAGTGCTGCACCAACGATACAAAGGAGTCGGGATATGATTCCTCCTGGACAGCCAATGCCTTGTACTGTTCAATGGACATTCTCTCTGTGGTTTCCAGCTCCTTATGGGTACCTCAAAGCAAGGGTTAAGCAACTGGAGATTGGTGTACTCTACGCGGTGTTGAGACAGATGTAGCACATATCAGTTGGTGTGCGGATGTGTGTGTGCCAATGTCACGTGACCACCCAGCCCATCTGGTATATGTGGCCCGTACCAGAGACTTGGTCTGGTGTCCAGGTGTGGGCTTGTCCACATTTACTGGGTCAGTCCATCCATTTTGACGCGTTTCATCTTCACACCTCTGCATGCGGCTATGTAAACAACCACAACAACAACAACAACAACAGCGGCAGTGTACCCTCATACAATGAATGATAACTGATCACGGACACATCGCTGGTGCTAAGCCTGGTCTAGTGAACACGTTTCAATGGCAGCGTGTAAAGACCCGAGAATTGTCCACGTACTAAGACACTGTACGTGGCGCTTTACCCTGTGAGCCTCCCCGGCGTGATCACTGGTTATCGGTGTAGTATAGCCGCTCCGTGCTGTTGCAATCTGTGGGCTCGTGCTAACGCTCCGACTTGTCCTTGTGGTGTTCGACAATGCGACTCGAGGGTCCTATGAAGGCTCTGCTTCACCTGGGGCTCGAGCTATGGACCAACAACAGCCACTATAACATTGGCGGATGGTTGTTTTGGTGCTGGAGGGGCTTGAGCACAAACATCGCAAAGTCCGAGTCCGAGTCCCCCAGTGCAAGTCCCCCACTCCGAGTCCCCCACTCCGAGTCCACCAGTGCCAGTCCACCAGTGCAAGTCTCCCATTCCGAGTCCCCCACTCCGAGTCCACCAGTGCCAGTCTCCCATTCCGAGTCCCCCATTCCGAGTCCCCATTCTCTGACCACTTCCCAGTCCCGTCGCGTCTGAGAGAGAAGAATTCAAATTGTTAGGGACACATATCCACCTCTCCAGAGTTGGGCGACGTGTTTTTTCTTTTGCTGTCATTAATGCTCTCTCTCTCTGTCATTCCCTTTTCTTTGGTTGAATCTGCCAGGTGTACACTGCTTTCAATACTTCAAGGGTCTACTGTCCATCCTCTACTGTTCATCCTCGACTGTTGCTTGAATAACGTGTTGTTGTGGGTGCTATTACTTTCTGTGACGGATAATTGATTTTCCTTGGACTGTGTCTTGTGCTGCGTTTAGTCCTGTTTGAACCATAATTCATCTACAAGTATGGTGAACATCCGTGTTGATCCTCGTCTGTTAAGGTTCTCGGCGGTTGCCGTTGTACTGATCTTTACCGTGTTCATTCTCTCAAGAGGAAGCACAACCACCTATACCGGTTCCGTTGGAGGGGTTGTTCCGTCCTCCTCTTCAGGTGCCTCCTACTCTGAGAGCAAAGTTCAGGTTAAACAACAAATTGGTCAAGGTGTGATTACAAACACCATCAATGAAAAGGGTTTGAAGAAACAAGCCCAAAAGGGTACCGTTAAGGCGACTTTTGTCTCGTTGGCAAGAAACAGAGACTTGTGGTCCTTGGTTGGCTCCATCAGACTTGTTGAAGATCGTTTCAACAAGAAGTATGGTTATGATTGGGTGTTTTTGAACGATGAACCTTTCTCCGAAGAGTTCAAACGTACTACCACTGCATTGGTCTCAGGAACAACCAAATATGGTGAGATTTCAAAAGAACAATGGTCATTCCCAGAATGGATTGATTTGGACAAAGCTGCCCAGGTTAGAGAAGACATGAAGAAGAACAAGATTATCTATGGTGATTCCATCTCCTACAGATTTATGTGTCGTTACGAATCTGGGTTCTTCTACAGACATCCATTGTTGCAAGACTATGAATACTACTGGCGTGTCGAACCTGATATCAAACTTTACTGTGATATCGACTATGACATCTTCCAATTCATGAAGGACAACAACAAGAAGTACGGTTTTACAATCTCATTACATGAATACCAGGCCACCATTGAGACCTTGTGGTCCACTACTAAACAATTCATGGAGAAATACCCTCAACATATTCACAAGAACAATATGCTGGACTTCATCTCTGATGATGGTGGTGCAAGTTATAACCTCTGTCACTTCTGGTCGAACTTTGAGGTTGGTTCCTTGGACTTCTGGAGAGGTCAGGCTTATTCCGACTACTTTGACTTTTTGGATCACGCGGGCGGATTCTTTTACGAACGTTGGGGTGATGCTCCAGTTCATTCCATCGCTGCTGCTTTGTTCCTGGATCGTGAAGAACTTCACTTTTTCACGGATGTCGGTTACTTCCATCCTCCATTCCACAGTTGTCCTATTGAAGATGAATACAGATTGAAACATAAATGTATGTGTAACCCTGCTGATGACTTCACTTTTAAGGGTTATTCATGTGGTTTGAAGTACTACGATGTTAACAGAATGCAAAAACCAGAAAACTGGGAAAAGTTTGCATGAGTCCTACTCTGGAATATTTTATATCGTGACAATACTACATATATTTCTCTTTTTCCTTCTCACTGAGCCATCTCTCGCCCCTGCTTTCTCCTTATGACACACCTCTATTCAAATGGTCTCTCCAATCTTCCGGCCTTTCGTAATGATTGATTATGAAGTACTTGTGCATGCAGTACCTCTTCGGATTCCATGTAACACTTTTACTTTTATCACAAGAACATCTCAATACTTCTCTGCTCAGTTGATCACTTGGACACACTTCCTTCCCGTGAAACGTATACCCTATATCGTTAAACCAATGCACCTGTTTTGGAGGTAGCAGTATTGAAGAAGCTAAGGTCTTGAACATCGCATCTGTCCAATTCTCCAAATAAAAGCCACCAGTTGATTCTAAATAGCTGTAGAACTTCATGTATTCCTTGGACCTTAGCCAGTTTAAGTCTCCGATTTCATTCTGAGACCAGAATTCACAATGATAATTCTGCTGAAGGTTGTCCAATTCTGTATTCATATTGACGAATGACGTTCCATTATCGCTTGGTATCAGTTCTGGGAATTCCTGTATAAATTCCAACGTTTTGTTGAAAATCGATGGTGCCCTTCTATCATCACCACGTTCTGCTGCTATAAAGCTAAATCTTTTCCCTTCTTGTTTCATGAATTGGAAAACATCGTAGTTTATATCACACGTTAATGCTGAGCCTGGCTCCACTAGCCAGTAATAATCGTAAGAAGACAGCTCCTCCAAATTCTGCAGAACACCACTCAGGAATCTACTTCTATGACGAGAATCCATATAATTACCCTCTGTTAGATGAAGTGCTTCCATCCTCCCCCTCCATGCGTATGCCCTCTCAGCATCAACACCTTTGGGGAACGACCAATGACTTCTATCAATCATGGAGAACTTGACCTTGCCCGAGGTCAGGAACTGTGCCTGTCGTTTCATGTGCAGAGGCAATGCCCTATCTGAGAAGATTACCCAATCATAGTGATATCTATGGTTAAACCTCGATTCATAAGCGACTAGTGTCTCAAGCATTGGGAAAACCTGTGACGATTCCATAACAGTTATGAATACACCGTTGGACCCACCACCAATAGGTTTCGACTTGATTCCGAACTGTTTATCAGAATGTGTCAACACTCTCCCTCCGCCTAGCTGCTCAGTGCCCGCATTCACCTTATTAATTGACGTGTCATCAACCAACGATATGAGCCTAGGCCTATGTGTACCCTTGATCAGAGTTATGAGGCACATCAGTGCAACCACACAGAGTGTTACAGTACTTCTTCTAGTTTTCCTGCCATACATCTGTATGCTCCTTTTCCTGCTCTTGTGTTTATCTTCCAGCTCAGTCTCAGTTACATACTACAATCTTTTCAAACGTTCAAACCCATGGAAACTTGGAACTAATTTATCCATTCCCTGCATTCCTGGGGGTGTTTATTACTGTGTGTGTGCTGTATGTGGGTCGTCAAGTATAAAATTGCGGTAGACATAATGGTGCGCCGAGGTGCGTCTATGAATTAATTAATATCACGATGATATATCAACAAAAAAAACGATATAATAAGCAATTGAACAGTTGTATGGTCTGTTGATCTCTTCTTATTACAAGGGCTCACTTGCTTGGTGCTTCATTGGCTTTGGAGGTGCTGTATATTGGGGATTCTCACCTATTATGTCGGCCTCGTGCCAGAAGGGAAAACTTGGGTGTTTTTTATGCCTTATTAGATATCCGAAAAGGCACCTCAAGGGAGGCTTGTGGAAAGTACAGTTGGTGGCGGTGTGGACACTACGGTCATCTTTGCTTAGCGTGCCATACAGCGTAGAAGTTCTTGGTCAGAAGATTGAGGGTGTGTCCGTTGGATTCAGAAGGAAAGTGACACTGACAGACCAAGCAGTGGGAGTAGATTAATTGCTTTGCTATGATTCTAGTGCCGTAGGTCCTACACGCTCCTGGTCCTTTGTGAAGACTATGCTCCAAGGCGAATGGGTCAAAGTGGTATAGTGGAATCAAGCTATGTCGTCTAAACTGTGAAGGAAAGGCAAATGAAAGGGGAACTGTTCTTGCTTTTGAAGTACGGAGTCGACAGGTGAAAGAGTACCCATTTTGTCCAGCGTGTTACCAATCTAGTTCAGTGTGTTTAACTGTAAAAATTGCTGTGTTTAACTGTAAAAATTACTGTGTTTAACTGGGAATATTACAGACATTTGATTGATAGACAGATGTAACGATAAGCTCTGCTCGCTAGATTCAGTCTTGGTTCTTCGTTTCAATATGAGCTGCAAACGTTGTGCAGACCCTTGTTTTCAGGCAGGTTTGTGTATTTGATTTACGTATATCAGTTGATTGTTATATATAGGAAATGTGCTTTCATGAAAGTGAAGCTACTTTGTTAGCAGGAAATCGTACGAACAGTGTCACAATGCTTTCGACTGTAAATAGAGCCTCAATTCAAGTGATAATTCTGCTGTATTAACGTTGTTGAGTTAGTAATTGAATAATAATTGTTGCTTGTAATTTTCACCTTTCTCCCATCAATAATTCTGATGTAAAATGAACCCGCATCATTTTTGAATATTTCATAAAAGATTGTACAAATTAATTAATATTCATACTATAACATTCATAATTAACAGAAATCTATTAATACTGAAACAAAATCATTCTTCAAATAGTTCTTAGTACTTTAAACATGCACTTTACTATGCAAACCCCTAACTGATGCCGTCAAAGGTCTCAAAACATCCAGACACCTCCACTATAGGGTATACAGTATATAGAGGATAGCACTTTAGTTATACCAACTCCGGTCGCTCAGTTACAGCTGATTCTTCTTTATGTAAATGCCTTACAGATGTTGTACCAAAAGGAACTAATGCACTGGGTCTGACCTAGCCTTTATTAGACATTAGTATTGTGGACTAAGCGGGGAGATTGGCATGTCATCGAATTTATGCTCTGCTGAGGTGAATGATGATGAACAGACCATTGTAGATCAGAGGTAACTTGAGTATCATAGATTGCTGTTGGAACGTATAGGTAGATATGTTTATAAGCATTTGTAGATGAAAAAAAGAAGCAAAACTTGAAGATAAATTAGAGATATGTAAAAAAACAGGAACGTCTTTCTAAGTTTCAACCGAAGTCAGTTAAAACACCATACTTTTTACTCAATTTCAACCGAAGTCAGTTAAAATACAGTACTGTTCTCTCAATGTCAACCGAAAGCAGTTGTAACTGAGTTTTGAACAGTTATAATGAACATAGAAACGAAAACAATAAAGAAATGCGATCAAGAAATACGATCAAGACGAGCAGTGACATGCCCTCAAATTCACAACGCCAATAGACCTAAGACCATTATAGCACCAAGTGTGTTGGACAACTTGTTTGCAGAGCCTTCAAATGTTGTGATAGATACAGCTGTAGTATCTGAGCCAGATGTTTCAGAACCTGCAGAACCCTCAGTAGTCTCAGATCCAAGGTATGTAACAGTTGTAGAACCATTGGATTCAACGATGTTCTCGGAATCAACAGTGGAGGTGGATCCCTCTTGGTTGTCAGCAGCAGTGGCTGTATCGACAGAGCCCTCTTGGTTGTCAGCAGCAGTGGCTGTATCGACAGAGCCCTCTTGGTTTTCAGCAGCAGTGGCTGTATCGACAGAGCCCTCTTGGTTGTTAGCAGTACCGGTAACAGTAGCAGTCACAGTTGTCTTCGAAGTAACATCGGTTTCGACAACTTCATCACCAGTCACAGTGTTGCCTGCAGCAGTCTCTGTACCCAAGGTTCCTTCAGCAGAGGTTACAGTGATAACAGTGGTGGTGGTAACTGGAACCTCTGTGCAGATGTCGTCCTCACAAGAAGTAACAACGACAGTAGTAGTTCTCACTTCCTCCACTTGAGTCTCAGTTGCAGTCTCTGTTTCAGGAATTGGACAGTATGTGGTATATGATGTTACCACACCGTTGTCTGTGGTTGTAATAACGGTAACACCAGTGGTTACTGGCACCTCAGTGCAAACAGCATCTTCACAGGAAGTAATAGTGACAACTGTGGTGCTCAAGTTACTCTCAGTCTCAGTCTTTGTGCTGATTGGACAGTAAGTGGTGTAGGAGGTCACTACTCCATGTTCTGTAGTGGTGACAACAGTAACACCGGTAGTGACGTCTTTGGTGACACAAGAATCGTCATCACAGGAGGTAACGGTAACAACTGTAGTAGAAATATCATCAGTTGTTGTGGTTGAAGTTATTGTGATACTCTCAGAAGTGACTGATTCGTTATCAGAAGCAGCAGAGGAGGACTCAGAGGCAGCATCTGTGGATTCAGAAACCTCAGAAGCCTCAGAAGCCTCAGAAGCCTCAGAAGCCTCAGAAGCCTCAGAAGATTCAGATGAGAGAGAAGCAGTACCTGTGATAGTAGCTTCCAAATCAAAGACCAACTCAGCTCTCTTCACCAGCTTCTTTCCATCAGGAGTGGTTATAACTATGTGAACGAACGATGTCCAAACATTGTCAGCAGTAACCTCACCTTCTATCTCAAAGGAGAGCACACTGGTGGATGATATCTCGCTGTCGAAGACGATTGTAACCACGCTGGAGGTAAGATCGATATCTGCTGAGTCACTATCCTGTCCATCAACGTATGCTGAGGCTTGTACATAAACAAATCCATCATTATCGGTACCATTCTTTGTCACTATCACCTCAACAGAGGTCCATGGTCCGAGTGATCCTGGAATGTTCAAAAGCCAGAGAGGGCTTCCATCTTCAAAGGAACCTGTGAATTCAGGAGCTGCGATAGATTCAGAAGGAGTTTCTGTTGGGTTCTCAGATGTAATGTCACTCGATGTGGAGTCTAAAGAAGTAATGGTAGAGTCAGTGGTAGAGTCAGTGGTAGAGTCAGTGGTAGAGTCAATGGTCTCCTCTGATGTTTCCTCAGAAGTCTCCTCAGATGTTTCCTCAGATGTTTCCTCAGAAGTCTCATCAGAAGTCTCCTCAGATGATTCAGCAGATGTCTCCTCAGAAGTCTCTTCAGAGGTTTCTTCAGAAGTCT
>NW_017963656.1:575539-577257 GCF_001661405.1 Williopsis jadinii
TCAGAAGTCTCTTCAGAAGTCTCATCGGACGATTCAGTAGTGTCATTCGATATGTCCGTTGCATCAATAGTTGTCTCCAGATCATACGTCAAGAGTGCCCTCTTTGCCAACTTCTTACTGTCTATAGTATCAATAACAATATGAACATATGAGGTCCAAACGTTGCTGGAAACAACCTCACTGCTAATAGTGAAAGTTACCACACTATCCAATGGTATGACTTCAGTGAAGAGGATTGAAACAGTACTGGAAGTAATAGTAACCTCCGCAGAATCGGTCAGTTCACCATCGATATAAACCAAAGCTCCTGTGTAGGAGAACCCATCATTGTCAGTACCATTCTTGGTAGCAGTAATCTCAACATACGACCACGGGCCAATGGATCCAGGAATGGCTAGATTCCAGTTGATTCCCTTATCTGTGTAATCATCATCGTTGCCATCATCGTTGCCATCGTCGTTGCCATCATCGTTGCTATCGTCGTTGTCGAGGGGAACGATGGAGGCGGTGAACACAGGCTCAGTGATGATACTAGTAGAAGAAGTTTGGGAAGAAAGATCTTCAAAGGAAGCAGAGGATTCAAGATCACTAGAGGAAGACTCAACATCACTAGAGGAAGACTCAACATCACTTGAGGAAGATTCAACATCACCAGAGGAAGATTCAACATCACTGGAGGAAGACTCAACATCACTAGAGGAAGATTCAACATCACTGGAGGAAGACTCAGCATCACTAGAGGAAGACTCAACATCACTAGAGGAAGATTCAACATCACTTGAGGAAGATTCAAGATCACTTGAGGAAGATTCAAGGTCAGAACTGCTGACTTGAGACTCAGAAATAGAGCTTGAAAGTGATTCTGTCTCAGAGGTAGAGTCATCAGAAGCAGAGGCAGTTGAATCCACTGTGCTAGATTCACTAGAAATTGACGAATTGTCATCAGCTGGCCTGAATTCTATGAGTGTGTTTGCAGATTCTTGATGGTTACAATAACTTTCATAGAAAAACACCATAGGGAATGTTGAGCAGTAATCATAGGTAAATCCATCAGGGAATTTAGTCTTCACCAATGTCAGTCTGCTCGTACTACACGAGTAGGAGACAAGGTATGTCTTTCCTCCCTTCTCAACTACCACGATACCGGTAGCAGCTGATATCGTGTTTTGGTTGCTTGTAAGAATAGCAACAGCACCTTGCTTCAAATTCACGGTGAATTCACTGACCTCATAAAGGTGGACATCACTTGCTGTTGACTCTGTCAAATATTGAATATCAGTAACGTCATCATAGTCTTCAGTGAAGTTAACAAACAAGTAAAGGGTGTAGCGGGTTTCCCCAGTAGCTGGGTCATCATGTGCATCAGTCCATGCAGTTGCAATGTATGTCAAATCATTCTGAGTAACTGTTTTTACTGTTGTATAACAGTCTGTAGTTTCCCCACCAGCAGTGTAGGTGTAGGAATATGAAAGATCCGTGGTGACAGTGCGTGTAGGGACAGTGAATTCTGCAGTTGTCGTAGTGGAAGATTTGGTGGAGGATTCAGTAGAAGATTCAGCAGAGGATTCAGCAGAGGTCTCTTCAGAGGTCTCTTCAGAAGTCTCCTCAGAGGATTCAGCAGATGATTCAGCAGATGTCTCCTCAGAGGTCTCTTCAGAAGTCTCCTCAGAGGATTCAGCAGATGATTCAGCAGAGGTCTCCTCAGAAGTCTCCTCAGA
>NW_017963656.1:577490-618741 GCF_001661405.1 Williopsis jadinii
GTAGAAAGTGCAGATGAGACAATCGAAGATTCAATAGAAGAAACTGTCGAGGAGGTAACAGAAGTTGTTGTGCACCCACCTGTGTAATCACAGGCATTAATACCTGTGTCAACAACGTACTCATCAGTCAAAGTTGTTGAACATCTCAATGTACCTGTTGGCTCAGTCGATAAGGTCTCACAGGCAGCCAAGGCCTCACTGACATAAGGACCGTAGTATTTCCACAACGTCCAACCACAGTTCATACAAGAGGCGTAGTACTTGTTCAAAGAAGAATCACTACTACAGAGACAAGTAGTGTTGTATGGACCAGCGTACGAGTTAGTGGTGTTGAGTGTACACTCAGAACCACCCATAATCATCAATCCACATGAAGCATGACAGGCGATAGTAGCACAGTCATCTGCGGACGCAGCCAAAGCGTAGGCTTCAGGATCAGGATGGGCAATAGCAACAGCTTCAGCGTATGCCTCAGCATATGCTTCAGCAGCAGCACTGGCGTACGGGTTAGCATCAGCCCATGGGAGAGCATGAGCTCCAGCAATGGCTTCAGCATTGGCATGTGCCAGAGGCGACGCTGCTACAAAAGCAGTAAACAGCGCAATGATGAGGCTCAAGTGAGTGAATAGCTTCATCTATGCCAGATTGGTTGTTCTTGTTATTCATAAAATGAACCCAGAAATTGGAACATTGAGGATTAGTCACTATATATATAGTTGGCACTGGATTCATGGAAGACATATGTCTTTGAAAAGGTGCGCTAGGTAAGGCAATGTTGAGGCAGTCCACTTCTGGCACCCACAATCGAGGTTTCAGAACAATTGATGACCGGTAAATCTCAAGATCGAAAAAGGCCCTAAACTTCAGTCTCAAGCACACCTTGCAGGGAAAACACCCTTAAAGGTCCAAGGTGATAACGGAGAAAACAAACCGTTCGAAGGATCGACGCATAAAAGAAGGTGGGTTAGAGCCCAAAACATCGTTATATTGCAGCTGAAAGTTCTTCATACGCGTTTTGTAATGATAATTCACAAGTTGATGGTTTATGTTCCAAGATGCATACACCAGGGACATGGTTTTAAAAGTGCGTCAAGTCGCCTGAGTCCCAAGTCCCAAGTCCCGGATAAGGAATCATCCATCCATTTTTGTATATTTAGTACCGACTCGTAACCAGGACGTAGTGGATATTGCACCGTGTGAGCAGAGATGTTGTTGATGTCGGCTCATGGGTGCTGGTACGTCTTTTCTGTCACACTGAGCCGATTTGTACCAGCGTACATAAGCAATGTATATCAACAATTGCAGTGTGAACTATCAGGCAACAGAGGCTTTCCCAGTGTGCTCTGCCGTCAAATGAGAATTCACGGGCCGATACATATCTTCGGCACCATAGGGTTGGAAAGTCATAAGAGAATGGTCCTGTGTAACAGCTTTCAGCGTCAACTGTGGCCAAGGTGGAATTCGAACTCCACAGTAAGTCAATTGTACCTGTCGGCATTGGATCTTGAATGCAGCATAGAGTAAGATTACGCATTGTAAAGTTCAATTGGACCTGTGTGCAAGCGTCTTTCACAACTTTGGGTTAGAAAAGCGCCGAAAGGAGCATTCAAAACACCCATGGAATGATCTCTATAGGACGCTAGTTCAAGCTGCGTACAGCCTTACTCCTGAATCCCGAAGGCTAAGTCCTCACAACAGGTCAACATGTTCATGTACTTACGCGTGGTGTCCATATGGCCGTACTTGTTGTTTTCATCAATGAGCAGCAACTGCACCAGTGGCACCTCGTGCCATTGGCTGGATTGTTTTCATAATTGACACCTCTTTTTATGCAGTTCATCGTGTATTACGAAACGATGCTGCCTCAGTGGTTAGAAGTTATACGTACCGAGATTTCTGAGACAATGTGGCATTCGTACCAGCTGATTCCTCGAGTCTTTTGCTGCTCGACTCTCAAGACTGAAATCTCAAGACTGGAATCTCTCAAAGAATCGCTGTTCAGCGCTTTCCCAGCCCGTATACTTTGGAGCAGGATGACTATTGCTCTCCTCCACCAGCCACGGTAAGCATTGACGCACAATGCACGCCGTAAGCTTGGAGACTGCGGAAAGGTGAATTGTGTCCTGACCACCTGTGTAACCTCTGAAGACTGCATGATGTTAGCATATATCTTGAGTGTTTTAGTCGATGTGGGTTCCTTCACCAATAGTTAATGGACTTGTCCATTTGAAATGTCTAAGCGTAACAATTGTAGTCAATGAATTGGTGGACATGGCCCTCGCTGTGTTTGATAGCCAACTGATTCGTGTGCCATTCACAAAAGAAACAGTGCTGATGTTCTCTGCAGGGAAAGGCTATAATATTCTGTTGTTTATCATTGACTACATAAGAAGCTAATAACACACGAAACCCTGTGTTCGTCAAGGCAACCTGTGAATTCCAGATTGCCGTGGGTATACATAAGCTAAGAACTAGTGGAGAGTGGTGAAATTTACCTCCAAAATCAGAGATAAATGATGGCCACGTATCAATATGGAAACAAGGACATAAACGAGAAAGAGCCAATTGGTAACAGATCAGTCGAATTCAACGAATCTTTTGCGATTTCTTGAAAGCATAGCACAGAGGCTAATCGAGCTAGAAAGTCACAAGTGCTAGAAGCAAAACAGTGAATAAAGAATTAGAAATTCGTTCTGCAACACCTTCAAAAGTAGAAACTGAAACAGTGGTGATATCTCTAGTTTTTGATAACTCAGGCCCCTGTTCCTCAACAATCGAACTTTTAGCTGGAGCAGTGCCAGTAAGAGCTGGAGATCCCCCAGATTCATTCATGGAGAGAGTAACTTGTGGTTTTGGTGTACAAGTTGGAGCTGCTGGTTTCTTTGTAACGATTGAAGTTACTGCCGTAGTCTGAGTAACAATATCAGTAGCAGTTTCGATCATCTTGGATGTTTTATGCACACCATTTGGTTCAGTATTGATAATAGTATGGTCAGCAGTACCCTGTGAATACATCTCAATTGCTGTACTGTGTTGAACTGTGGGAGTTTCATAGCTTACTTTGGAACCAGCTGATTCATGGTGTTCATCAAAGGATGCATCGTCTCCTCTCGTAACTTCCAGAGTTTCCTGATTGTGAATATTCGTCATATATTCTGTTTCCGTAACTGCAATAGTTCCAGTTGGACCTTCAGTTGCTATTGGGAAGTAAGTGGTGTATGAAGTTGTCATAGCACTGGTAGTAGTGGTGACAACAGACCAGCCGGCAGTTACTGGAGCCTCAGTGCAAACATTATCTTCACAAGACTCTACAATAATAATAGTGGTACTCACATGTCTCTCGATCTCAGTCTCAGTAGTTAGTGGACAATATGTTGTGTAGAGCTTGACAGTGCCATTTTCCTCAGCCGTAACAACCGTAACACCAGTAATAACCTCTCTAGTAACACAAGAATCTTCAAGACAAGAAGTCACAGTAACAACCGTGGAAGAGACGTTCTCAATTGTACTTATAGAGGTTGTAGTGACATTGGCATATGGGGCAATCATTGAGGAGGTAAATAGAGATGAAGCAATTTGGCTTTCAGAAGTGAGGAAATCAGATGAAGAAGTCACAGAGTCGGTTGGGTATACATCTGATGAGAAAATATCAGATGATGATATATCTGAGGATGGAAAAGAAGAGCTATTCTCCAGGTCTGTTATTGTATAAGCCAAGTCCCAAGTTTGTTGTGCTCTTTTCACAAGCCTCTGTCCCTCGTCTGTGGTGATAACAATATGAACAAACGAAGTCCACGCATTACCATCAACAGGACCACCATTCACTTTGAGAGAAAGAACGCTGTCCAGAGGAATTGCGTCTGATAATTTGCTATAAACAGATTCTGAGGTACTGGTGAAATCAGCTGGGATTGTAGAATCTTTATCAATGAAGGCCTTACTTGTAGTGTATGAAAAGCCATTGTTGTTTACCTTGTCCTTTGAGAATGTAATTTCGACAGATTCCCAAGGTCCGAGAGAACCTGGAATTTCTAACGTCCATGAGATAGCACCATCTTCATACGAGCCAGTAAGTAATGGGGCATTGGTTGAGATAGAGCTGGAAGAGCTGGTAGAGATTTCAGTAGATGAACTTGACATTTCAGTTTCAGTAGAATCCGAGGATTCAGAAGATGACATGGTGAAAGTTTGATCCATTGAAGACAAAGAGGTGGAGTAAGTTGAAGCTAATGATTCCATGGATGAAGGTTCCACGGATGAGGATTCCATTGATGAAGGTTCCATTGATGAAGGTTCCACGGAAGAAGATTCCATTGATGAGGATTCCCTGGAAGATGATTCCATTGACGAAGATTCTATGGAAGACGATTCTCTCGAAGACAATTCCACTGATGAAGACTCCACTGATGAAGACTCCACTGATGAAGACTCCACTGATGAAGACTCCACTGATGAAGATCCCACTGATGAAGATCCCACTGATTCAGAAACACTTGAAGCTTCAACAGAATGTGATGACCCGCTCAAATCAGAGGATGAAGAAGTAGGTTTCTTCGGCCTGAACTCCACCAAAGTATTCACTGATTGCTGATGTACACATTGACTCTCGTACATATAACCACCAGCAATTGCAAGACACTTGTCATATTTGAAACCATCAGGGAAGATGATAACAGTCAAAGTAAGTCTTGTGGTAGAACAAGAATACGACAAGATATATTTCTTTCCAGCCTTTTCAACCATAACCACACCAGTGCTAGCACCTATGGTGTTTTTTGAAGCAGTAGCAACAACATAAGCACCCTGTTTCAAATTTACGTAGAAATCAGATGGCTCTAAGAATTGGGCTACTGAGCCATATTGTTCCTTAGCATCCGTGAAGAACTGAATATCTGTAACGTCATCATAATCTTCCGTGAAGTTGACGAAAAGGTAAAGCTTGTATGTTGTTTTCCCAGTTGACGGATCATCGATTTGTTCATACCAAGATGTAGAGACCAGCGATAGTCCATCGTCTGAGACAGTTTTAACAGTGGTAAAGCAGTCAGTTGATGAGCCACCGGCTTGGTAGCTGTAAGAGTAGGATAAATCTGTCTCCACAGTATGAGTTGTAACTGTGTACTTCTCCTGCTGAACATCTTCAGTTGATGTAGTAACTGGTGATGATTGTGATGTTTCAGACGAGACACTTGAGCTCACGCTAGTGCTAACCACAGCAGGAGCAGACGTTTCGCTTGTTGTTGTCTCAGTTGGACAATTCCCCGTATATTCACACGCTTGCAAGCCAGTATCAATGGAATAGACATCAGTCAATGTTGTAGAGCATCTCAAAGTACCTGTTGGTTCAGTAGAGAGTGTACCGCACGCAGCCAGAGCTGAAGACACATACCCTCCATAATATTTCCACAAGGTCCACCCACAGTTCATACATGGTGCATAATATTTCATGAAGCTTGTGTCAGAAGGGCAGAGACATGTAGTGTTATATGGACCTGAGTAGGAGTTTTCGTCATTTGTAGAACATTTTTGACCTTCGATGATCAGCAACCCGCAGGAGGCATGGCATCCAATGCTGGCACAATCATCAGCAGAAGCAGCAAGGGCATAGGCCTCGGGGTCAGGGTGAGCAATAGCAATGGCCTCAGAATAGGCATTTGAGTAAGCAATAGCAGCTGCCTCGGCAAATGAGTTTGCCCTAGACCATGGAAGGGAATCAGCAATTGCATCAGCAGCAGCAGCAGCATCAGCATTGGGACCAGCCACTGCAGACACAACTGCAAAGGCAGTGAACAGGAGAGAGATTACACTCAAACGAATGGCAGTCTTCATTGAAAGTTGTTTTGCAAGAGAATTGAAAGCTATTCGAAGCAAATACAAGCTACAGTCAGAACAAGTTAAACGGTGATATATATACTTGTCGATACACCAGTGCACAGGCAACTACGATCAGTCATATTAGCCGTTGTGCTGAGTATTCTGAGTGTTCTCAGCTATGACTATTGTTCATGATACATCGACGGTGTATGCTATGCTTCAACCATCGCAATAGACCTTGCCTGTGGGATACGAGAGCTTCAACAGAAACGCAGCAGCATGCCTGAAGGGATCTTATGCATGATCTTCAGCGTCTTTTAAGGGTGTGCAATAAGCGTCAAAAAACGATAAGTGCGATAGGAACGGCTCAAACATCGACATGATATTATGAAATGGTGACACGGTCTAGTTGGACTAGTCCGTATTGTCATAGAGAGCTCAGCTCATGAACCGATAATATCACCAATTATTGACACCAAGGGTTGCAGCACAGAGCATACAAGAATGACTCCATAGTCTTGGAATTCTTATTGATTGTCCTCATTGTAGCATCTTGGAAATGTCTTGTGATTTCATCTTTGACTTGCTTCCAGTTGAGAACAATTGCACCGTCTACCACCCTGTGGGGACTATTTGGGTGTCCGAAAACTCCCAAATTCCCATGAGGGTGTCATTCCAAGCCCTGATTTGTTCTGTCAACTATTCAATTAGGGTCGCTTACGTGGGCCAGAAGCTCCACAACACAATGCAGTGCATGCGAGATCGCTGTGTGTTTTGAAGGTCTTGCATGCGTGTCTGCGTTGCATAAAAGGACTATATGCATTTCAAAGGTGGAAAAGTCTATTCCGTATGTGGTATATACCATGTAAGCTGTAGCATGCTCTGTCGTGTTGACCAACACGGTTGGAAGTTGAGGTTTTCGCCCTACCGTCAGCCATTGGGGGTTCACGGCTGCTCCAGCGACCTGTTCTAGTCTCTGGGTTATAAGCTGTGGGTTTTTGGAGGCGTGGGTCCCGACTTTGAAGTCATCGTGACTTATACAAAGTCTTGGGCCCAGAACCACACGTCTCACAACACAGAGTGTATCAAACGTTACACGTACACGCTCAGCGATCAGTGTATATGACATGAATTGGTCTTCAACATGAATTGGTCTTCAACATGAATTGGTCTCCAGCATGATTTGGTCTTCAACATGTTGTGCTCTTCGGGGTTCAGCTTATAACCTTGTAGTTGTATCGACGTCACAATGTATATTTACCACCTATAGCCTGTGTGGGTTTTCCTTTGCCGAGGGTGCGCTATTGGAACATGTAGATAATGACAATAAGATAACTCTTGAAACAGTATGATATAACAGGTGTAGGAGAAGAAGGTTGGTTCACAGAACCTTGAAAAGGAGGAAATACACTGGTTCAAAGGCTTTCCTTTAAACCATTGTATAACATCCAAATCTTGATATGCCGTGATGCAAGTAGTTCTAATAATTATAATGAGAATATAACAACACTGTGACAAGAATGTGACCATCACAAACGTTACATAGAACTATCATTCACCAAATCGATGAGGAATTCGGAATTCAATCCGAAGGTCGAATATCACAATGCGGAATCAGAGCTTTTCACCAACTGTAGAGCTATTTCTCATTTGCAGAGCATTTCCCGAACAAGATTCGCTAGCTCTTTTCAGCCCATAACAACAGGTTTAGCCGAAAACCCTCAGAGTGGTGTGAAACCAGGGCACACAACCTGCTAACGAGCACAGCCAAGTTCGCAGTTATCCCGGCTCGCAGCCGTGTGCCACTTCATTGTACACCAAGTGTAGCTTCTGAGACATTAGGGTAGTAGAAAAGGCATTGGTGTAGAACAATAGCAATCAGCGCAGTTGGAAAAGAGGAGAGTACCACTGAATTCCTTGGATGACTGACACGTCGATGACGTGTAGGCTCCAACTCAGCAACTCATTAGCGAAGAGGTAGAGGCGCTATTCTGGAAACTCAATCAATTGACCAATCAAACCCAATTGAAAATGGCACAGCACAGTCAAGCTGAGTATATTGGCCATAACTCCCCATCTGAACAGTCCAAAGGCGCTGGCTTTCGATCCCAGAGGCAAAGCATATAAAACCCTCCGAGACCAACATGGACGATCCGATTATCCCACACCCCCAGACACAACACAACACATGCGCGGCATATCCGCAGCCACTGTCTGCTCCCTTCGTGTATTGACAATCAGAATGGGAGTAAAGAGCTGCTGTGTGATCAATCGCTTAGAAGATGGTCCAACCAAGCAACACAATCACCATTAGCAATCACTTGTTCATCAGATCCTTCGTTGCAAATACCCTGGGCGTGAAATGATGTGTCACCCCAATCATGTGACATTTCCCCTTAGATGACATGCGTTGTGCATCCGATCGCATGGATCAGTGGTTTCTCCGGGCAAAATGGTACCAAAGGGATCCCCTAACTCTCCAAAGTTAGCCAAAGTTGGAAGGTCATATGTTGCTCTGCTGTATCATTTGTCTTTATACGGGAATCACGGTACAACACACAGTGTGTACGGCATAGCAATGTAGAACCGGATACGTAGACCTACAACGCACCAAACATCGCACCATCGAAACAATAACCCGTGCAAAGTAAACCTGGGACTTGGTTAGTTAGCTATGGAAGGAATTGGATGCTGAGGGAAGCAATTGGATAAACAAACAACCAGTTGAGCGGATTGTAGCAGTTGGACCAATTCGTTCCATCAATTTCCATCAATTTCCATCGCCTTCGCTCGTTCCCGTTCGCCTTCCCCATAAAAAATTTCTCGAATGTTCCACAGAGCAAACACAAAAATCAACAGCGACACAAAAAAAGAAAGGGCACGATTGCCTGTGAGATGGAACCTTCTGGATAAAAAAACTGGGCGGCTAATGACATATAAAAAGGGGTGAAGGTAGCCAACTTTTGAGCTCCTCCTCGTCTATTTCCCCCTTTCTATCACACAACTACTACTACTTATTATTACAACATAATAACAGAAAACATGTCTAAGGCTGTCGGAATTGACTTAGGTACGACATACTCATGTGTCGCACATTTCACAAACGATCGTGTTGAGATCATTGCAAACGATCAAGGTAACAGAACCACACCTTCCTATGTCGCCTTTACAGACACGGAGAGATTGATTGGTGATGCTGCTAAGAACCAGGCTGCAATGAACCCAAAGAACACCGTGTTTGATGCTAAGCGTTTGATTGGTCGTAAGTTTGACGACCCAGAAGTTACAGAGGATGCTAAGCACTACCCTTTCAAGATTGTCGAACAGGGCGGTAAGCCAAAGATTGAGGTTGAATTCAAGGGTGAGACCAAGGTGTTCACCCCTGAGGAGATCTCTTCAATGGTTTTGACAAAGATGAAGGAAACAGCTGAGAACTTTTTGGGTAGCGCCGTGAAGGATGCCGTCATCACGGTGCCGGCCTACTTTAACGATTCTCAAAGACAAGCTACCAAAGATGCCGGTTTGATTGCTGGTTTGAACGTTCTTCGTATCATTAACGAACCAACTGCAGCAGCAATTGCATACGGTTTGGATAAGAAGGGTCAAAGTGAACACAACGTCCTTATCTTCGATTTGGGTGGTGGTACTTTCGATGTCTCATTGCTTTCTATTGATGACGGTATCTTTGAAGTTAAGGCAACCGCCGGTGATACCCACTTGGGTGGTGAAGATTTCGATAACAAGCTTGTTGACTTCTTGGCCACTGAGTTCAAGAGAAAGAACAAAAAGGATATCACCTCAAACCAAAGATCTTTGAGAAGATTGAGAACCGCTGCAGAGAGAGCCAAGAGAACCTTGTCATCTTCTGCACAAGCTTCAATCGAGATTGACTCATTGTTCGAGGGTATCGATTTCTACACTTCTATTACTAGAGCCAGATTCGAAGAGTTATGTTCCGAACAATTCAGATCAACTTTGGAGCCAGTGGAGAAGGTTTTGAAGGATGCCAAGTTGGACAAATCTCAGGTTGACGAGATTGTCCTTGTTGGTGGTTCTACCAGAATTCCAAAGATTCAAAAATTGGTTTCTGATTTCTTCAACGGTAAGGAGCCAAACAAGTCCATCAACCCTGATGAGGCTGTTGCTTACGGTGCTGCTGTCCAAGCTGCTATCATCACTGGTGATACCTCCAACACAAAGACCCAGGACTTGTTGCTTTTGGATGTCGCTCCATTATCCCTTGGTATTGAGACCGCTGGTGGTATCATGACCAAGTTGATTCCAAGAAACTCCACCATCCCAACAAAGAAGTCAGAGACTTTCTCTACCTATGCTGATAACCAACCAGGTGTGTTGATTCAAGTGTTTGAAGGTGAGAGAACCAGAACCAAGGATAACAACTTGTTGGGTAAGTTTGAGCTTTCTGGTATTCCACCTGCACCAAGAGGTGTTCCACAGATCGAGGTTACCTTTGACATTGATGCCAATGGTATCTTGAACGTATCTGCTGTGGAGAAGGGTACTGGTAAGTCCAACAAGATCACAATCACCAACGACAAGGGTAGATTGTCCAAGGAAGATATCGAGAGAATGGTTTCCGAAGCTGAGAAGTTCAAAGCTGAGGATGAAAAGGAAGCTGAGCGTGTTGCATCAAAGAACGGATTGGAGGCTTACGCTTACAGTTTGAAGAACACCATTGGCGAATCTGGTTTCAAGGAGAAGGTTCCAGCTGAAGACCTCGAGAAATTGACCAAGGAAATTGACAGCACCATTACTTGGTTGGACGAGTCGCAAGCTGCTTCCACTGAAGAATACAAGGATAGACAAAAGGAGTTGGAAGGTGTTGCTAACCCAATCATGAAGACATTCTACGAAGCTGGTGGTGCTCCAGGCGCCGGTGCCGGTGCTGCTCCAGGTGGGTTCCCAGGTGCCGCTGGTGGTGCTGCCCCAGGTGGTGATTCTGGTCCAACCGTTGAGGAAGTTGATTAAAACAATCGTCCCTTCTTATAACTGGTTTTTCTCACATTTTATTTCTCTACGGTTTACATAGTGTTTTCATTTTCTAATTGGTTTTATTCTCTTTCATATACTTTTGGTTTTTAAAAGAAAAATTTCTCATTTTTCGGTACATTGAAATCTACTGTAGTTTTGTAGTTTGATGGATCTCTGACCGTTGGAACCGTTATCCTCGACTGAGACGGAGCAACCCAATGTCCAAGTCCAAGTACTCGACCAGACCGGCAAAGAAGCTCATCAGCGCCACTGCTCAGTGTTCAGAGAGTGTGAGTGTGTCATCAGCGTGATGCCATGTTTGAGCTCCTTCAACTAACAAGTTCCACAGGGCACTGTTTACGGAGAGTGCATCCTACTCCACTACCAGAATCTAAAGAAGGGGATATGCGAAAAGGAGTTCCAAGCATTCAAGCAGTGTGTTATGAAGCACGTGAAATGACGGACGTTCTATTTATTTATTTAACGAAGAAAAGATGATTTGACTATGTACAGTTGTGCAAACACGTATCCCTTCAAAGGTTAGAACCTATAGGCGCGCAGTCTCTTACTTCTTTGCTCTTCAACCTTTTTCGCAATCCACCATCCGTAGAGGACACCAGCTAAGGAGCCTCCAAGGTGTGCTGCGTAGTCAAACGACCCCCATCTCATGGCACAGCCAGCAGCGTTCCAGATACACGAGCCCAAGAAGGCGACCCATGCGCCACCAGGGATCGGGAATACAAACACCATGATCTTTGCCGTTGGAACCAGGTAGGCAAACGTTGCAAAGACACCAAACAGCGAGCCCGACGCGCCGAGACTGGCAGCGGTGATAGGGATCTTGAAGATGATAGGGTAAGCGATGCTTGCTAGGGAGGCCACGACACCAGAGTTGAGGTATAGCTGAGTGAACGTTGAGGCGCCCACCATGTTGGCCAGCGAGGTGCCGAACGAGTACAGGGCCAACATGTTGATTGCGAAATGCCAGAACTCCTGGTGGGAGAACGTTGAGCCCACGATGGACCACTTGGAGTAGAGGACATCCTTCTCCAGCAGGGCGTAACGGCTAAGTACTCTCCAGTACTTTGGCACTTGCCACAGCCCAAACACGGCCAGGTTTAGGCCTATTAGTCCGTACACAAGGTGGCTTGGGTGTTTGTTGAAGTATGCCAGTGGGGTATATTGGAAAATGTACGGTGTTGCCACGGTAGTCCCAACAATGAACAGCCCAGAGAATATTAACGCCTGTTTTAGAGTGTTGTAATTGCGGTTATAGTTGTAGTTTGAGATCCTGATGAATTGCAGCTGGCCAGAGGAGTGGAATTGTTTCAATTGAAGCTGTTGAGGCTTCAGCTGAGCAACGTGTGATCTATTTAGCCATGGGAAGATGGATGACTTGATCGTGTTCGTGTTGATTAGCTTTGCTTTCCAATTCGACAGGCTCGAAGTGCTCTTCTTCAATGGGAAAGTCGCCCTGTTCGCAAGGAAGAAATGTTTACCACATGTCCGTGTGAAGTTCATGGTCTGTGAGTTTGTCCCCTTTTCCCCTCCTGCCTAGGCTTGTCCAGGATGGATGGTCTGTGATTATCTTGGAGGTTTGTAAATTGCCACAAAAATGTCCCATGAGCATTTTGGGACGGATCAAATAATCACAGTGCAAGAAAGAGGAGCGTTTTGTGGTTTGGGCAACAGAGGTTCTCGATGCTTGTCCGCTCTCTCCAAGTTTGTCCCCGATCGTTTAAATACGTGTGCGTCGTATAAAGAAAGCAAGTTGGAAATTTTTGTCCGTTTAGCCTTGAAGAACCATCAACACAGAGACTTAAAGGGACAAGATGTCATTGTTAAACCCAAGGACAAAGGACTTGGAGTTCTCAGGGATCCCAGGTGTCCTCGCCATATCGCTCGGTCTTCCAACGCTTTGCGTCGTCTTGCACCAATTGTGTAATGATCATTATCATCAACGAGGGCTGACCATTGATCTGGACGAGTTGACGAACTTCCATGGCTTGTCCTTTAGTGAAATTGCATTCAATGGACAAGTATGGACGTACTACCTCCTGTGGTTCTTTGGCTTGGTGCTGTTTGACACGATAATCCCCGGCACTGTGAAGAAAGGTGTCACGTTACGTGATGGAACTTCTTTGTCGTACAATATCAACGGTATCCAGTTGAGTTGTCTCTTTGTATTGGCTCTGGCCACAAGATGGCAGCTGACCCACGGCTCCATGCCAGAGCTCGTGTTTCTGTACGATAATACTCTACAGTTCACCGTTGTTGCCGTTATCTTCAGTGCGCTTCTGGCCCTGTTTGTGCAAATAACCAGCTATCTACCACTAAGCGGGTCCAATGGGAAAGGGACCAAGGAGAGAATCCTGGCAGTTGGTGGTAACTCTGGTAATTGGTTGTATGATTGGTTCATTGGACGTGAACTGAACCCAAGAATTGGGCCTTGGGACATAAAGCTCTTCTGTGAATTGAGACCAGGAATGTTACTATGGTTATTGTTAAATCTGGCCTCCATGCATCATCAGTACTTGAAGTATGGACAAGTTTACGATTCTATGCTCTTGGTTAACCTATTACAGGCCTTTTACATATTTGACGGTGTGTTGAACGAAGAGGGATGCTTAACTATGATGGATATCACCACTGATGGCTTTGGCTTCATGCTTTCGTTTGGTGATCTTGCGCTTGTACCATTCACCTACTCCCTACAGGCAAGATACCTTGCACGCGAGCCTTTAACCTTGGGGGCTCATTATATCGGGTTCATTCTCGGCGTGGCATTTGTTGGATTTTACATCTTCAAGGCATCAAATAACCAAAAGAATCAATTCCGTCAGGGGAAACTGCCACATTTGAAGTCCATTCAAACTGAAAGATCAACAAAATTGCTATGCGATGGCTGGTGGTCGTTAAGTCAGCACATCAACTACTTTGGCGACTGGTTACACGCAACTTCATGGTGCTTACCAACGGGGTTCATCACCCCTCTAACATACTACTACATATGCTATTTTGCAGGGTTGTTGCTACACAGACAGCACAGAGATGAGCTGAAGTGCAAAGAAAAGTATGGCAAAGCATGGGAAGAGTACGAGAAGAAGGTTCCGTACAAGATCATTCCATACGTTTATTAAAGATAGACAGGAGAGCAAACCTCCCACCATGAATTGTTTAAATCAGATCAATCAATGATAACACAGCCCCATCTCCTTCCACAGAAAACACCCGTAGCATCTCTATTTCGTCTTTTTACTATCAACCTTCTTCTCAAATGACCCGTAACTGATGTCTAGGGAGAGCATCCATGAAATCGCAGTGACGAGGATCGCAATGAGTAGCAGCGACACTATCAGCCCTGACAGTATTCCAGGCGTGAAGTAGTGTGGAGATACGATCTCTGACGGGATCTCCGAGGGGATTTCTGATGACAGCGACTCCATTCTTGCTGAGTATTTACAACGTTGATGTTGACGTTGTGTGGGAAGAAGCAGCAGCAGCACCGGTTTTCTCGTTTCGCTATCAGCGACAACCACCACCACGAAAGGTTACCCTGTCTGCTGACATAATAAAATATCCATAAATCCCCAATAAGGAAAGTATCCTGAAGAGGACATAGCCGATACTAAAGCCGAGTTTACACAAATTCCCCCCTCCTCCCCAAAGCGTTTTGTTTAAACCGGCGAAACGTTTTCTGAAATCGCCGCCAGCCCCCTCCTCCCTCGCCCCTTTTTTTGGTTTTTTGTCCCGTCTGTAGTTTGCCCTCGTCCAATTCCGTTTCTGTCAAAGGACTTAGCCAGGATCCCTGCCTAGAGATTTTTGTGTTTACCTGTCCATTTCTGTCCAAAATTTTCTCCGGTGGCCACCTCCCCAGGAAAAACGTAGAAAGACAGAGACACAGAGACAGGCCGCTCTGCCTAAACCCGAACAGCGAAAGCCGAACAGAGGAAGCGCTTCCTCCGCCTGGGGGCCCACCGCGTGGCGATTCCCTCTGGGCTCTCCCTGCCTAGCGCGATTACCACCGGCCACGGGGAGGGACTGTGATCTTCTGCCCCGGGTGTCTGGACAGGGAAAAATTTCTTTCACTTGAGCTAATACTCTGATGAAGCAGTATCAACAGGCGAATCTGGAGCAAGTCAGCAGACGAGACGACGAGAGAAGAGACGAGGCGGGAAGGATGAACAGGGAACACATCTCAAACTTGTCCTCTGCGCTCAGACAGGTCAGCATTTCACAGGATCCACAGCAGGCACAACAGCAGTCCACGGCTAATTCCAATGCTCAACTCCAGCATCTCGAGAGCAGCTTTGGCAACCAATCACAGCAGACACAGTCACGTATCACGCATTTCTTCAAGAACCAGCCGGAGGAGGGGTTCACACTGTTCTCGCATCGTTCTGCTCCAAACGGGTTCAAAGTGGCGATAGTGCTTAGTGAATTAGGGCTAGAGTATAATACCATCTTTTTGGACTTCAACGCTGGGGAACAGAGGGCACCAGAGTTCGTCTCGATAAATCCAAACGCAAGGGTCCCAGCACTTATAGACCACTCGAATGACAACCTCTCTATTTGGGAATCAGGCGCTATAATCTTGTACCTGGTGCAAAGGTTCTCGCGTGATTTTGGAGAGTGTCCTCTATGGCCTGCAAACCATCTCTGAACAATCACAGATCATGTCCTGGGTCTTCTTCCAGACGTCGGGACATGCCCCAATGATCGGACAGGCTCTACACTTTAGATATTTCCATACACAACAGGTGCCCTCCGCGGTGCAGCGTTATACTGATGAGGTTAGACGTGTTTATGGGGTTGTTGAGATGGCCCTTGCCGAGAGACGTGAGGCCTTAATCATGGAGCTGGACACTGAAAATGCCGCTGCCTACAGCGCAGGTACGACTCCACTATCACAGTCGAAGTTCTTTGACTACCCTGTTTGGCTTGTTGGAGAACGCATCTCCATTGCAGACCTGGCATTTGTTCCTTGGAACAACGTTGTGGACCGCATAGGAATCGACATCAAACAAGAATTCCCAGAGGTTTACAAGTGGACAAAAAATATGATGAGAAGACCTGCTGTCGTAAGGGCTCTAAGAGGCGAACAATGAGTATAGGAGGATGTGTAATTAGTTAATTGACATCAAAGTTATGTACGGGATGTACTAGACGGAAGAGGAGGGGGTGGTGGTGGTGGTGGTGGCTGCCTACTCTTTGAGTAAACCCTCCTTAACTATGTAGTTACCGTTCTGGCTCTCTGTTGGCAATGACATTGGGTCCCAAGATTGCAGCGTTTCTCCCTTTGAAGGGTCCTGCTGTTGTGATTCTATAGAGGATTTCAACCCTTCAAGTGTTAATCTCTCGTAAAGATTCGCATTGATACTGTCCTCAACTTCAACGTCTACGGCATGCAGTCTGTCTATAAATCTCACTTGCTCCTTCAACGACTCGATTAGCTTCGGGTATTGGTCCTTCGGGTAGGACAGTCCGCTCAGCTTCAACAACTTATCAATGGTTTCATCGTTGATACAGTCACAACGAGGTGAATGCACCTGCTTAAAGAGCTCGTCAACCTGCCAATTAACCGTTGTTATGTATTCTTTGATCATCGACTTTGGCAATGGCTTACCAACAAGGGTCTTTAGAAACGACATAACAGCAGAAACGGTCCGATAAGAGCTGTGAATAAGACCTCCAATGTTGATGAAGAAGTAAAGTAACAGCTCTTTAAAACATATCCATCCCGAATATTATGTAATCAAATAATCACGTGCAAAAGCCAGAAACAACACGTGATCATCGCGAACTCGTTTTATGTCTGGAGCCTCAAGGAAAATTTTTCTTTTTAGCTCTCAAGCTCATCTCATCTCATCTCATCTCATCTCATTCAGAATACACTTGAAAGAGGAACAACTGACACGATGAGAATCAAGAAGAAGGGAGTTTCTGGTAATGCTAAGAACTTCATCACGAGAACGCAAGCCGTGAAGAAATTGCAATTGTCGCTGGCTGATTTCAGAAGACTGTGTATCTTCAAGGGGATCTATCCAAGAGAGCCTCGTAACAAGAAGAAAGCCAACAAGGGTTCCACTGCACCAACAACTTTCTACTACTACAAGGACATTCAATACCTGTTGCACGAGCCTGTGCTACAAAAGTTTAGAGAGCATAAGACCTTCTCCAAGAAGCTGAACAAGGCCCTCGGTAGGGGAGAGGTTGGTGATGCAAAGAAGCTGGAGGAGAATAGACCTCGTTATAAGCTGGACCACGTCATCAAGGAACGTTATCCAACGTTTTTGGATGCTTTGAGGGACATTGATGATGCTCTCAATATGCTCTTCTTATTCGCTATAATGCCTGCAACAGATAGAGTCAGTGCTCGTGTCACAGAGGATGCCAATGCAATCTGTAATCAATGGCTTGCGTACGTTTCACGTGAAAGGGCTCTGCGTAAAGTCTTCGTCTCCATTAAGGGTATCTACTACGAGGCTAACGTCAAGGGTGTCGAAGTGAGATGGTTGGTTCCCTTCAAGTATCCTCAAAACATTCCAAGTGATATCGATTTCAAGATCATGCTGACGTTCTTAGAATTCTATTCAACATTGTTGCATTTTGTCCTGTTCAAGTTGTACACCGATGCTGGATTGGTGTATCCACCAAGACTGGACCAGAAGAAGTTGAAAGGTGTTGGTGGGTTGAGTGCCTACATCTTGGAATCCGAGGAGGCTAATGCTTTACAATTAGCCAATGAAGATGATGGACAGGATGGTGTTCAACTCGATCAAAAGTTCTTGAAGGCTGCTTTGAAAGCTGATGAAGAAGAAGCCAAAGAGGAGGAACAGGCAGAGGAAGAAGAAGATGCTGAAAATGGCGAGGAAGAAGAAGACGTGGACCAGATCACCCTTGATGAGTTCCTCGACAACAACAAGAACACAGGTGATTTGTTACAACAACCTTCTAAGTTTGACAACCCAGTATCACATCTGTTTGAAAAATTTATCTTCTTTGTTGGCCGTGAAGTTCCATTGGACGTTATCGAGTTCTTAGTCTTGTCCTGTGGTGGTAAAGTCATCTCTGAGGTTGCCATCGATGAGCTTAGAATGAACAACGAGGACGTTTCTGCCTTGCCATTGGATAAGATCACTCATCAAATCGTGGATAGACCAAAGGTCAACGGTAAAGTTCAAGGAAGAACCTATGTTCAACCACAATGGATCTTTGACTGCGTCAACAAACAGGAGTTACTGGCTGTTAACGATTATCTCCCAGGAGAGACTTTACCTCCACATCTCTCACCATGGGGTGATGCTGCAGGTTATAACCCAGAGGAGAAGCTGATCGATGTTGAGGATGAGGAGTCTTCAGGAGAAGAAGAAGTGATTGATGTCGATGAGGCTGAATCAGATGAAGAGGAGGCCGAAGACGATGAGGAAGATGAAGACGAAGATCTCAAGGCACAGAAGGAATTGGAGCTGGAGGTTAAGGGAGTCAAGTTCTCTGATTCGAAGGACGCTGCACCATCTGAACCAAAGGCCAAGAAGAGAAAGACGGCCACCAAATCTGCAGAGGAAGAAGAGAAGGAGTTGAAGATGATCATGATGACCAACAAGCAGAAGAAGCTCTACAAGAAGATGCAGTACTCCAATGAGCAAAAGGAGAACAGACAAGAGCAACTGAGACAAAAGAGAAGAAAGATTGAAAAGACCAAGGAGAAGTTGGGTAAGTTAAACGCAAAGAAATGAGTTTTGCCATTCATTAATACACGTTGGATTTTTGTTTCTGTACCATTATATATCTTTATCTATACAAAATGTAGAAATGAGACTAGTCCAATTTGACCTCGTCTTCCTTCTTTGTAGGCTCCAAGGGCACATCCTCTGAGAATGCGGCAATGAGATAACCGACGAGGACGAGGTTAGCAGCCAAAGCAGCCAATCCACCTGATAAAAGAGCATTGTGATCAAACAAGTACTGTGTGGTGAAGAATGTGATCAATGGGAAGAACACCATCGCCACAGTGAAAAAGAGCAGTTTACGTACAACTGAGCTGTTTGTTCATCGTGATTATTTGTTAGTCCTTTAGCCGTAGAGAATGGCCAATGGTTGCAAGCGATGGCCATTGGTTCAAGTGATTAAGTTTTTGAAACTTACAAAGGGATATCGACGACCATTTGTCCTTGTCTTTTGTCCTTGTCTTTTGTCCTTAACGGTTGTGTTGGGTTAGTCTTTGGCTTTTCTTTACAGAGAGATTTGCGGGCGTTTTTTCTCTGTGTGTCTTTTCTCTGTGTGTCTTTTCTCTGTGTGTCTTTTTTGTTGTTCGAATGTTGTCTTTAAAGTTTTGTGGTGATCAGAGGTGAACACCACGATCAAGACAAACGCACGGACAAAGATAGGGGACAAAGACACAGATTCTGGACAGAGAACAACAACAAAAAAAGACAAATCGAGAAAGTTTATAACGAAGACACGGGACAGAGCCAAAGGACAAGGGATAAAAAGACAAACACAAAGTATAATATCACATCACATCAACATTCAAAATGGTACAACAGCTCAGTCTCTTCGCAAAAGTTGAAGCAAACCAACATCCACTGTTGACAAAGGTGCTATCGACATTGACAGGGTTACCACCTCACAAGCTGGAATACCTCTCGCTATTAATGGTGCCTAAGAACATCGTCAAGTATGAACCGAATTCCAAAAACGCACAGTTTGAACAACACAGGCTCAAGTTAAACACTTCGTTCGACCCTTCCAAGCAGAAATCTGACTACAAGGAGTGGATTCTCCAGGCTACAGACATTCCAAGTGCTGGTAAGAGGAAGACTCTCACACAGAATCTGGTTGAGAGTTGTATAGTTCTGAACGAATCGCAGAATATCGAATCCATGTTTGACAAGTTAGGCTATGCTGTTGAGAAGGAGTTCGTCGTTAGAGGCCAAAGATGGTGCTATGGAAATGTTGTAATCAAAGTGTTTCAGGTACTTGTCGGCGAGGAGCGAACACCCCTGGATTCTTCTTATGTGGTGAAGTGCTTTGTTAACGTGGATAAGACCACCGATGTTGAGCTTCTACAGAGATCTACACAGGAATTGTTATCGTTAAAGAATGAACTAACAGGGTTAATAGAGCTAGAGATACCGGATAGAAACAGTATGGATTCAAGAATCGGTATCAGAAAATGACCAATTGAGCTCTCATAATCAAAATACTGATCCTAGTGCTAATTACGATGTGGCATCCGAGACCAATTGTCCCTTCACCAGCTCGAATTTCCGAAATATATACATACAAGCTCAATAAAAAGGCACAACAAATGAGTACACAGGCGTACACACCATAACATAACCATTAATAGTATATCATTTTCGAATTCTTCAACCCATTGGTTAGTTTCACATACTGAACTGGCCATTGGACTCTATATAACACCCGGACACCAATAAACCCCTACACCCATAAACCCACACACCAACCTGCGATGACTTCATTCAACGAAACTTCACCGTCTTCCATTGAGACACATTTGAATCACAGGCACCTTCTAACAGCCTTGAGCCCCCTGTACTAGCGCAAAAACTGCTAGCTAAGATGAATATCCCCGATGATATCACCATACCACCGCATTCCATTAAGAACATCATCCACAAGACGGTACAATACATCAGAAGAAATGGGCCAGAGTTCGAACAGAAAGTTCGAGAGTCCAACAGCAAATTCACATTCCTGAAAGACACTGACCCCTATAACAGCTACTACAAGTTCTCCTTAGAGAATCTGCCGAATGAGGATGAGGCTGACCAACTGGAACAGAAGTTGGAAAAGGTGGAACCGGTTGATGAGCTGGAGTTCTTCATGAGGGACTTCCCAACGATATCAGTCAAAGATCTAGAGATTGTTCAACTGACAGCTCAGTATGTTGCCCAGCATGGAGAGACAAATGGGATCCTGGCAATCAAACAGAGATATCTGAATGAGCCTTTGCTGTTTGCCTTTACGCTCCCTAATCACAAATGGTACCCACTTTTTGCGTCCTTGGTTAAACAGTACAAGTTAGTTATTGAGAGGAAGTACAGAGTACTCTCAGTTCATGATATGTTGGAGAGATGCAAGCAGAGAGCACTCTACGAGGAGTCTCAAAGAACTAAAGAAGATTCCAAGAAGAGATTGGAAGAGGCCAAGAGGCTCAAATTTGCCAGTGTTGATTGGAATGACTTTATTGTCGTTGAAACGATCACATTTGATGAAGTGGACCTTGTTGCGGAACTGGCCTTGCCAGTCACGATTGAAGAACTACAGCTAAGATCATTAGATACGAAGAGTAAAGAGCTGACGATGGTAACCCCATCGAACATTCCAAGCGGTCCTCCAGGCATGAAGATACGAGAGTCTGGAACCACTAGAATCAAACAACAGAGATCGACGCAACACAACACAGGTGGAAAGCTAATCCAATGCCCAATCTCCGGTAAGATGATCCCAGAGAAGGACTTTGAAAGACACATCCAAATCTTACTGAGAGACCCAAAGTATTCTGAGGAGAGGAAGCGGTACGAGGAGAAAATCAAGAATAACAGTTCAAACCTGAGCGTGGAAGAAGTTGCGCTGAACATCAAGAATCTCTTCCAATCACAAGAAGCTGACGACTCCAACAAGAGACAAAAGGTGCTGTGGGATGGTTATCAAGCCAGTAAAGATTATGTTAGGCAACAGAACAGAGCCACAAGAGATGAGGTTGAAGAGTACAAGAGGAAACAACGCGAGCCTGAGATTGGGCCAAAGAGAAGATAAAGCATCAGACAGTGTGCATTGGCATTGGCATTGTGTTTTCCTTTGCGTCTCACCAAAGAGGTGGTTTCTGGATACATCAGCTGCCTCGAATATGATGCTGAATTGCCAACACTGCGCGGACAATACATCAGCTTTATTATACAAAGGTATACTTTGGGGATGGCCATACTGTTCTAAGGTTGTTAGTTTATGTTTTGATGCTCAATGTGTCTATAAATGAGAGGATTCAACCTGATGGTCTTTATGAAGAGTGAAAGATTATTGATTCACGAGCTCTGTCTTATAGACTTCCTCGCAGTGCTTGTGTTTGATCAGTATGTCGATACCATGGTATATATCCCGGCCCAACTAATATGATAGAGACATTTCCCAGGGTGGAAGCCTCGGATTACACACTGCTCCATGCCATAACTGATATTACCATATTGTAGTACTACGATAATAATATTACATTATATTATATAATATAATTTCATAAAATTGCAAAAAAATTCCGGTACGGGGAATCGAACCCCGGGCTGGTCGGTGAGAGCGACCGATGTTAGCCACTACACCATGCCGGATTTTTCTTGTTGTTGTGAGATTTCTTCCTCTGCACAATACCAATTATAATAATCTTCAGAACTCTCAGCTCTGAACGCTTCTTATTATACCTTGGCTTATTCTTTCCTGACTCCTATACCTAAGTCCTGGGTCTGAGGTTTATACTGAGCTTACGGTTTCCTTAAGGTAAACTTGGGCTTGTATTAATTGCTTAATCCTTTTCTAAACCTCCTCTTGAAAGAATCTTCTTCGCAGGATTCTCTCTTTATATATTATTTCTAATGTTTTCTCAGTCTCTCTTTGAATCTAGTCGACTGCTGTAATTCCTCGGCTCTTACTGGCTCTTTCTCTTCTGATTCAGCGTATGTTGTAACTCCTCGGCTCTTACTAGCTCTTTCTCTTCTGATTCGGCATATGTTGTAACTCCTCGGCTCTTCTTCTGGTTCGGCTATGCTTGCTGACATAATCCGATCCATAATCCGATTCTGATACCTCACAGTTGTGTTGTGACGGCCGCTTCACCATACAGCCAGGATGATCGCACTATGTGGAGGCGGTGTTATATAAGTCCGCTGCCGGTGAGCTTCACGTTTTACAATACTCGGTGCAATTCCTCCAAAAGAGTGGAATAAACGGTCTCAAGCACATCCTCATGATGAAGCAATCGTCTGGTTAACACTGTATTACGCTCAAGATCCGCATCAGAAGCCCATAGGCCAGCAACGAAGTAACCCGTTGAGATCTGCATGTTGGCACATGGCTGTGTTTCTCGTATGTCCGCTCTCAACGGAAAGAGGCTAAGCTTCTTTCATCGAGGCGCACGTATTGAGATGCTCTGCTGTTGTGGCTTTGTTCAATTACCTTTAACAAGGGCCAATCGGGGCTTTTCTCATAGTTTGCCAGTTTCGTAGCATCAGAGCAGCTTCACACCAACCACAGCTGTAAGGATGTGCCTGTGGTGTCAAGTACATACCAGATTCCTCACACTGGTGCTATTCCTTGGAGCGACAAACGCAGCAGTGTATCACCAGTGCATGCCGTTTACAAGAGTGACACAGGAGTCAACGTTTTGGTTAACCAGTGGGAGAAACACTTCGGTCTTGATCTACAACGAGTTATTAACGCTTAACACCAACATACCCTACCGCATCACAGATACGCCGATCCATTACTACTCGGAGAACCATGATTTCACTGTATGTGGCCTTGTTCAGTTCCTGGGCCATTATTGTGATGACTTTGGTGCCTATACTGTTCGTTCCACCAAAACTGGGACTTATTTGAACACAACAAAGGTGGACTACGGGTGGTTCGACGTCCTAGAACCGCAATACTACCACCAGATAGTCGCCAATGAATTCATATGGTTCGACAACGGAACCAAGATCTCGTGGAGAATCCCGTACGAGGGAAACTGGTGCATCTCTATTTACCAAGATGGAACTCATCTGTATTGGTACGAGACTGGTTGGACTCAGTCTTGGGGGTTGCTTTCAGTGTATGAATGGAACTTGTTTCAAACCTTAACCCTATGCTGTCTTGTGGAACTGTTCTTCCTCGCACGGTTTGCGTTGCGTGGTGAAGACGTCAATGCGAAGTTAGCACTCTCCACCCTCGTGTACCACGCCCTGCACTCGTTTCAATTGAAGACAACGAATGAATCGCAGTACAACTCAGGCCTTGTCGTCATTCTGGTGAAATGGCTCATTTCACTTGTTGAAATTTATTGCATCTCCATACTCTTCGTTTCAATCTTGAAGCTGAAATTCACGAAGAAACAGCTTAAGCTTTTGGAAGTTTCATTGCTTGTGCGATCCTTATTGGCAGTGAGCACTTCTTCTGCTCTGTTGCACTACATGTGCACCATGGCACTGGTCTCTGTCGTCATCTTGTCTTCACTATTATCACAACCAGCAAAAAGGGCGAATTCTAAACACTATTACTATGCAAAAAGGAGTTTCACAACCGTCGTGGTTGTTGTCATGCTGGCAAAGTGCATCACTATGTTTGTTGGTATCGTATTTGCGTATACCATCACACCAATGAAGCACGAACAAGGGTCTTTTTGGGTTAAAGCCAGCATCATTGCAGACGAGGTAACAACTCGCTATTGGGAACAGGTTGGTTGGGTCCTACACATGTTCAACTTGGAGGTTATCCTTTGGCCATTGGTATTACTATTTTTGGCCATTGTGTAACTGTCTGGTGGGCTATGGAAGCACCATGGTCTAAAACTCGAAGATCCTCCTTCTTACACTTAACGAAAACAAAAATAAACACTTCACCAACCACTCGACAATATACCCCAAGGTGCAGTTGTCATCGGCGTCTTCTAACCGTAACGTCACTCTGCGTAGTGTGTGCAACTGGCTCAAAATACCTTGCACGCAAGCGACACAACCTGTTGCCGGAGTGAAATGTTAAGAGATGGGGAGCAAACCTAAGGATGATGCTCAATGAGGAAGGTGGGATGCATCAACTGTGCATCGCTGTGCACAAGGGTCTAAATGAAAAGTCTAAGAATAGCAAGACTAACCCACAAAACAAAGCACAGAGTTGGACCTCGTACGTATGATGATGGTTATTGATGTGCACTTCCACCGTTTCAAAGGGCTGGTTGGTCAATGCCACCCTTTTTTTGGCCCAAAGTTTATGCCGTCAGAGCTTCGTGCACCTCTCGAGAAATAACTATATAAGAGGACCTCAAATCCCTCTCTGAAGTCCAATCTTCTGTTGTTTTATCATCATCACTACAAACAAGTTCACCTTATAAACATTAACACAATGCAATTCTCCGCTGTTATCGCTTCCCTTGCTGCCATTGCCTCTGCTGCTCAAATCCAATTGACTGCTAACGTCAAGTTGACCGACTACACTGGCTTGTCCTCCATCCACGAGGGTGCTGCTATCAACTACTTCCAAGTTGGAGGTCAATCCGAGACTTTGGAGTTTGATGAGGAGGCTGCCACCATCACCACTGATGCCACTGGTGTCCCACAGACCTTGTCTCTCGTCACTTCCAAGGATGGCTTCCCATTCTTGCAGTTGGCTCCTCAAGAGCAAAACGTCTACTGGTCTGTTGTTGACGGTAAGCTTGTTGGTTACGATGCTGACTGTCAAGAGGTTACTTTCTACGCTGCTAAGAACGTCAACGACCCATATCAATACTCCAAGGACACCTTTTTCATTGGTGGTACCATTGGTGATAAGATTGACGCTTACTCTGTCAGACAAGCTGAGTCTTTGCAACCAGTTGAGATTGATGTCAAGTACGTTTAAGTCAACTGTTTTCATCATCTACTTTTCTAGTTCTTTTGAACTTTTTCACAAATTTCTCTTATCCTTATTTGATTTCATAAATGGCCATTTGATATGAACCCTCACCATGTAGCTCTATAAAGCAAGATTGTATTACAAAGTATGGCCTACATCTTCATCTGCATATGTCAAATAGAGGCTTGAATATGGGACATATGAACAACTGCCTATGGAGACTTGGAGCTTGAAATAACTGGGCAGGGGACTGTTCACACAGCTCTACAAGTGGCAACTCCGTGTGAAGTGTCAAAATTTATGCGGTGGTGCATCTATGCGAATGTTTGTTTAACTGTAGATCATTGCTCGAAGGATACTCTCTACGTGTCTCGAGGAAAGGTGCATCGAGTACTTCGACAAAACAGCTCCTTTAAAGACAAATTTGTAAACCTCGTGTCACCAAGAGATAGATTATATCGTTGATATAGGCACTGCTTAGCTATTAGTCCTAATTAACAACTGCAGGAGGGCCTCTAGAGTTCTCACACAATTCCGTTAGCTACTCATAATAGGAGTTGTTTTGATGCCGTGTAACATAGATGCATATCGTTTTAAATCACCAAAATTCTCTCAGCTCAAAACAGTAAGGCGAAAACAACCTCCAACAGTTTCCGGGTGAGTCAATTGTGAATTATGTGTGACTTAACGGTTCCAAACAGGGTATTTAGAAGGATATTTTGATCAGCTCTTAAGGCAACTTCGAGTCTGTAGGATTGCACCTATGTTAACCGAATTGTGGACCAATGATCTGCAGTCAAAAGTGATAGTTGCTAAATTTGGAGTTTTAAACCGTGCTGAGAGTCTATAATCGGTACTTTTACAAACTATTGATACATCTTGAAAACAGTAAGGTTGTAATCTATCTTGAACCAAGAAATTTTGTGTATCACTTCAACATCATTTAGGCCAATTAGTGTAGTAGAAAACATATAACATGACAAAAGCTAAAACATGAAAAGCATTAGTTAAAAATTCTCTCTTTTGAATGGTTGGTGTTCCTTCCCAAAGAGCTGTGAACTATGCGGTTTGATAAATCACTCGTTCTCAGGCTCCTAAACGAGTATTTTGGGTTTGATTTCTACGGCCGACACGGATATCATCACAGAACACGATAAATATCCATAAATAACAACACATTATCATCTCATGAGATGTAACTCAATGACATTTTGGAGTATATTAACAGCTTTAGTATAAAACACCACGAATTATTACAGTTACATTCATTCATTTTGCTTAAAACTCAACCATTCCAGTCATGAAGTTCACTGAAATTATTTTCTCAGTTGCTTCTATGGTTTCTGCAGCGTAGCATGTCCAACTCTTCACCAATATCAATGGAAAAGATGTCGGTTTGGCATCTATCCATGAAGGTGCTGGTATCACTTACTTCTTTGGTGGTCGTAATGCCCAAACTTTGACATACAACTCGGAGGAAGCCTCAACCACTACAGAGAACACAGGTATTCCTCAGTACTCGACTTTGTTGAATAATACTGATGATTTCCCATACTTTCTATTAGTACCAGGTACAAAGGACGACAGTTCAGATGATTCCGTCATCTACTGGTTTGTTGAGGACAACAAACTGTTTGGCTATGATGATAACTGTAACTTGATTAAGTTCTATGCTGCCATGGAGACATCTTATCCGTACTGATATTCCACTAAGAATTTCACCATCAGTGGTGTTTTGGGTGAACCAATTGAAGCTTATTCTGTTGATATTGTCAAGAACCTTCAGCAGCTTGAGACAGATGTCAAATTTATGTGATTAGAATGATAGCTTTCCTTTCCTCCCTCAATTCATTCAAGTTTTATCGTCAATATTAGGGCTCTTGATTGATGACAACTTTTCTCTCTTCCTCTAATGTGAGCATGTGTCACAACTTAACTGTAGCACTGGTATCTTAGATGTGTACTCTACGGATAATCTTGTAATTGGGCATGAGCCAAGGAAACAAGTCCACAGTTTCTCCGGTGCTCATATTCTTGGTGCTATATTAAAATCTTCCCACGCCATTTTCTATAAATAAAGATGTGCAGTGAAGGCTTTAAGAAAACATGCATCTTAACTCAGTACTCCAGTATGATCTAATATGACGTCAAATTCCAACGGTATAGATAGGCAACAATATAGTTCAGAGAACAATACTCGACAACTTTTCTCGGCCTCCTAAAAGCTCATTTATACCATTCAATAGTTAAGACCTGTATAGCTCAGGCGTATTTTCATGACTTGCAGAAAAGTGAACATTAATCTTAGCTTACTAGTTCACTATAGTCAAAGTGTATACAGTCTACTCAAAGCTACAATAACATTCACACGTGTCTACATGACCTCAACCGCTAAGCAACCCATCACGAAAGGGTTACACACCTTTATGCTGTTCATAATACGCTTTTGGATGAGGTACTTTGAGTCACGTTTTCAGCATGCTTGATGACCTCTTCTCTGTCTTCACGATGATGTGACACGTACTTTCCCCTTCTTTGCCGAAGAGCCAAAGATTATCGCACCCATCAATCTCCAGTCAGCTGCATATTTAGCAATTATAACCCGAGATGAAAGACCCTTGAACGGTTATAATAGGGGCCCCTGGTGTGCATAATACGTCATCATTACATAAACAAGGTGTTCCTCCTCATCATAGACATGGTTTGGAATAGCAAGGGCAAAAATGATGTTTCCATGTATGAAGGCATCATATTACATCATCTCAAAGCCCAATGTTGCAGAATTTTACATCAACGGTTTCTGTGAGTATAATACATTCATGCAAACAAAAATAGCCTATGAAATTACTCTCTGTAATAGGGGATACTGTTTTCACCTAATTTTACATATCCTGGACTTTGCTTTCTTGTGTAATATCTGATGTGTATTGAATGTAAAAAATATATAAAGGGTCCAGAGTCCCTCTGGAGTAACAGCTGAGAAGTCGTTTCAAATCAATAACACATAAAAACATTCAAACACATCTACACAATGCAATTCGGTATTTTCCTCCTAGCTTCTATCGCCTCAGCTGTTAAGATTCAACTCTCTGTTGATCATCCGTTAAAGGAATCTGAATTTACCGGCATATCTTCTGATTCAGGTAAAGGTGGCTTGAACTACTTGTTCCTTCGTGAACAATCACAAACCCTCGACTACAACCCAGAAACCAAGCAGATCACCACAGATGAATACGGTTCAACTTATACCCTACAAGGGGTGGTCAACACAAACAGTTTCCCATTCCTGGCTTTGTATCCAGGTGATGCATCCTCTGCCAATGAAGATGCAACCATCAACTGGGATATCGAAGACGGTGTTCTTATTGCTCATAAACCTAACGGTAATGAAGTTCAACTGTACGCTGCAAAAGATGTTGGTGATCCATACGGCTTGTCGAAAGATAGTTACATCTTTGGTGCCACTGAAGCCGATAAGCTGAGCGAATTTGCTGCCGTGAGAGGCTCTCACAACCTTCAAGTTGTCAAGATCAACGTCAAGACATTTGAGGAGCCAGCAAAGGACGTGTACGTCACCAAGTGGTGTTCTGCTTGAATGAAGGGAGTTTTTTAACCTCTCAGAATCTTTATACCTTTCTATTTACGAGATCATTGTTGCATTCTTTCTTTACGATTTTCCATTATCATTCCCTTAATAACAGTTTTTAATCAAATGGCCCATAATTTCATTATATTGAAAATGTAGGGCACATGGTATTGACCCTCTAACTTCTCTGGCTGTATACATTTGCGACTCATCATTGGGTACACGTTTATGGGCGCACAGTGTAGTTCAGTATTACTTGCCTATTCCTCCATTTTCCTGCCATATAATTCATTGTAGAGGTTTTACGAAAGAGTATACCATCTGTGAGTAGTGACACTCCTTTGTATTTAACCTTACCTTTATATGTGAAATGAAACTCCTGCAACAATAAGCGGATTGAGCGTCTTCGCTGTGTTTTGTCCAATACTGAAGCGCAAGGCGGAACCAATGCCAATAGATCTGGCCAATCAGGTTTGAGTATTCATATGTCGAGTCTATGATGTATACAGAGGTATATTAAACACATTGTTAACCACTAAAGTGTACATCGTCACACTGCCACATGTGTACATATAACACTGCAATACCAGTTTGAGATTATCGATATGCAAGCTCTAAAAAAAGACCCATTTCACGCATATTCAACGCTTCGCCTCCCTCCCACGTCCAAAACTTGATATACCACCACTTTGATGAGACTCAGCTCATAGCCTGGCATATTTGTATAAATTCGGAGACTGTGTAACGTAAATTTAGTTTAGTAGGAAACCCCAAGACTTCTGAATAATCATGTTGATCCAATTGCAAGAACTCCCAAAATGAATCTCCTCCTTCTACGGTTCACACTGCTTTCTCTCGTAACTGCGCAGACTCCAATTCAATTGATAGCAAAAATACCTGGTGAACAACAGGAACACCCACTGAGAGCCTCGTATGATGAATTTGGTCTAAAGAGCTATGTGTACTTCTCAGATACCCCAGAGACGTTCTGGTATTACAGACGAACCCGTGAGCTAGCTGGATATGATACAGGTTTACCAACAAAACTTGATATCTCCAGTATTACAACTGATAGTCGGATTCCACATTTAGAAATGGTCTTGAGAGTACATTCATCTCTTGAATGTATCATAAACGAGGGTAAGCTCTCTTGCAAGTGCCGGTTTACTGATGAACACCTCAACTTCTACGCCATTAAAAATAACAATAGTCAAAGTCTTCCGAGTTATACGGTTGGAGTGTCTAATTCACAGGAGTACAAGGCATATAAGGGATTTCAACCCATCGATATCATGGTACAGTTCACTACATAAGCATTGTAGAATTAATCCATGTATTATGTGCTCTCATTTGCTCTTCTCATTAAAGCCTTGGCTCCCTTAGAAACCGTAGGACAGTAATGCTTTTCCAGTAGTAGGGTTTCCCAAATGGTGGCAGCTTCTGCATTACTTCTTGCAGGGACGTTGGCCTCCATGATGTATTTACCGTTATTGATTCTATCGTCTGTAGAATATGCACCACATAGTTCTGAGTACCGACTCATGAGCTTCTCCAAGAACTTCATTATTGCGATGGATGACTTCTCTGGGGTTTGTAATAGAGCCATTGATAGTCTTTTGTTAAAGGCTAATGCACGGGTCTTTGAGCCATTTTTAGATCTGAAGAAGATGTTTTCCAGACCTCTCAATAAAAGCTCAATTCTAGTGGAGATGTTAACGTTTGGTCTTCTGTTCTCAAGCCCTAGAGGATCTGCTAGTCTTAAAGTCTTGTGAGAGAATTCCACATCAACATCCAAAGCGAGGTCTAGTAGAATAGAGTATAGCGAATCAACAAAGAAAGATAGGTCAACGTTAACTTTGTACTGTTGATGGCTAGCAACCAAGGCAAATGCTGTGGCAACACTCAGTAGAACCTCACGAGTTTGATGATCCTCCGAATCCTTGATGATTTCACGGAATACCTCAAGAAAGTCACCCAAGAGGTCGAAATTTGCCATATGACCAATTTTTGCCAATCCTTCCAACACTGAAGCCATCAAGCTATCAGGCCTTTCTCTAAGAATATCCAGGTACAACTTCAAGAGCATCTTCAATATTTCTGCTTGGAACCTTTCTCTCTCCTCTTCCGAGACTTTCTGTTCAGCTTTACGCATCTCTTCTTCAATTGCTTTACGTTCCTTTCTGGCCTTTCTCTCCTTCTTCGAGAGGTGAACACGGTCTTTCTTCTTAATTTTCAATCTTTCTTCTTTCTCCTCTTCTGTAGCATTTGGATCATAGTCGGAAAGAATCTGTAGTGATAAGAACACATTTAGTGCACTTTCATCAACTCTGAACTTTCTTGACCTCAGAGTCTTTGTCAACAATCTAACTATGTCAAAGGAAACATCACCAACATCGTCTTCATTCAGCATAACTTCCAACGTCTTCAAACATTGGATATAGACCGGGTCATTCTTCGCAGATGGTTTACAGATACGTCTTATGACAATAATCAAAACATCTGGTCTATAGTTGAAATGCTTAAAGCTTGAGGATAGTTCGCAGGCGGCCTTCACAGCAATGACACCCATTTGTGGGTCCTTGGAGCTGTTCTTAGCGAACTCTGTCAAGACGTTGATATAAGCCCTATAGTTCAAAACCAAAGTCTGCTCAAAATTACGCAGTTTGGCAACATCTTTGGAAACTTTCTCCCTTTTTTCAGCCTCCGTTAAGGGTCTGATTCTATAAGCCGGGATGATACTCTTCAGAGCTGGAACTATAGCCAAAAGTGAAAACCTTGAAGTGTTTAGATTCTTGGATTGTGACATCTTTATCAGTCTTGTCAAGGCACCAATGTTTTCCTCTGGCTCTTCGGTCAATTTCTCAACCAACTCTGCAATTTCCTCTTTGAGGGCAATGATCTTCTCCTCGGTATCCAGTTCTTCCTCTTCCTCCTCCTCCTCTTCTTCCTCGACTCCTTCTGCTGTGAGCTGTTGTTCCTGTTGCTCTTGCTGCTCTTCTTTCTCCTCTTCTTCTTCATCGTCATCCTCTTCATCAGACGATTCCTCTACAACAGCTTCAATACGTGATCCTTTCTTGATAGGCAAAGCACCAACCTTCGCCTTCTCCTGTTTCAAGCTACGAGGTCTCAACTCATAATCCATCTCCTCGTCATCAGAGTTCACTCTTCCATCTTCTTCCGAGTCTTCGCCGTATGGATCCAGTTCATTTGCCCTGTTGGCCAATCCAATGCTTAGCTGTGCGTCCTGCTGCTGCTTCTTCAGCTTTCTCTGGTCTTCGGCAAACTTGCTGGCCCTCTTCTTACCCATTCCGTCTACTTCCACTGCTTGTAAAGATGAGCCATAGATGGTGAGAAAAGAGAAGCTCATCGCATAAATTTTTCACTATGCTCGAGAATAAGCTTTGTACGGGGACACACAATCGGTCACGTGAACAAATAACTATAAACCCGTGATATGGTTGGTGCAGCATTTCTGCTTTGGGACATTTTCTGCTGTTTTTTTTCCTGTGCTTTTTTTGTAATTTTTCTAGCTTCTCTCCGTTGTTCTCAGCATTTGTTTATTTATCTATTCCTTTGCTACTATTTTCATAATTCATTGAAATACTCCTTGCTCTGTTGGCTTCTACTGCTATTATCGCTTGCTCAACCTGAATAATCCACTAGAGAGAGGAAAGAAACAACAATGACCACAGTCGTCGATAGCAAAGGTGAGTTCCACGTCCCCCTTACGTCTCTCAGAGAAGCGTGAAGTTATCTGTACTAACAACGTCGGCAGTAGCTGATAAGAACGTAGTGAGTCAAGCTTCTACGCCTGAGCCCGGCGCTACATCGCAAGATACAAGGAATGAATCACCAGAGAACAAGAAAGTACGAGATACACCTACAGTCGCTGGTGTCTCTCAGAATGCTAGCACTGCGTCTAAGCCTGCTCAAAAGCTCAAATCTGTCAACAAACCTGTGCAAAAGTTCAAGTTTGTTAACAATTCTGCAACCACGATGAAGAAGCCTAGACATAAGATGAAGGCATCTTTCAAAATTGAAAAATCACCGGTCATTAATCAGAGGAGCTCACAACTGAACCAGGATTCTTTGATCATCGAGCAGACATTTGATAAAGTCACCAGCAACTTCATCAATACAACTGACCAGAAGTATATCTTCCAAGTGAATATGAAGAGGCCACCAGGAAGACCAAGGAAAATCCAGTCGGAGCACCTTCAACAACCAAAGGTCAAGAGGCCCCAAGGAAGACCAAGGAAATACCCCCTTGTGATTGCACAGGGAGAAGCATCAAATAAGGGCAAGACCATCCCACGCGGTGATGTTAAAAGCAATAATGATAAAGACGGTGATAAGAACAGCCACAGCAACATTAGTAATGATGACAATGACGATATAAACTCGGATGCATCTTCTTCATATGCAATTGATACTGATCTACTACCGAGTACATCTACAAAGGCTAAGCTTAGTAAGGAACCAGAGAACACAACGGACGCAATCACTGTGGCAGAAAACCTCACAGCACACCTTACAGAGAACCTTACAGAGGGGCCGTCGAGCACAGATCATCCAAAATCGGTAAAAAGAGGTAGAGGAAGACCCAGAAAAAACACACAGCTGGATGATCCAGCATCATTCGCCGCTGCCGTCGTGATGAACATGTCTGAAACGGATAAATAGAAACTGACGATACCACTGCCATTTAACTGGATACTGTGTAGCATCACTTAGCGATACACCATCATAACAATCGTCATAATAATTATATAATAGTTATATAATCCAATGACACAAATAGCCGGCTGGTGTCCGGATGTCGGTGTCCCCACGCGAAAAAAAAAACTTCGTTCATGTTACTATGTGGGGGTCTAACCTCGCTCTTCTGCCAACCGAGAGAGCCTAAAGCCTGTGTATACGAAAAAAAGTTACCACTTTGTTTACTTCTCATCTCTTCAGGCTGTGTGAATCAATTGGCTGACCAATTTCCACGTTTAACAGACAACACCATGCTATCATCTTCAAGATCACTGGTTCAGATGAGAAGAGTTTCTCTCTCGAGAGGTGAGTTCATATGGTATTTTCCATCTCTTTGGTACCAGTAGTAATGGCTGAGAACAAGGGGCTCAGAGAGATGATATAACAGGACTGGTACTAACTTGACTAGCGTTCCGCATCTCTGCCTCCCAGCTTAAGGCACAGGTGTTTAAGATGCCTGCGATGTCGCCAACCATGGATAAAGGTGGTGTTACTGAGTGGAAGTTCAAGGAGGGTGAGAGCTTCAGCAGCGGTGATGTCCTATTGGAGGTTGAAACGGACAAGGCACAGATCGATGTTGAAGCACAAGATGACGGTATCTTGGCGAAGATTCTCGTTCAGAACGGTGGGAAGGATATCCCAGTGGGTCAGCCTATCGCTATATTAGCAGAAGAAGGTGACGATTTGGCAAACTTGGAGATTCCTGATGTGTCTGCACCTGCTGCTGCTGCTGCTGCTGCTCCAAAGACTGAGACGCCAAAGGCTCAGACTCCAAAGGCTGAAACGCCAAAACCATCAACACCTGCTCCCTCAGGTACTTCAACCGTTGCCAATCCAAAGCAAGTTCTCTTCCCATCTGTGGCCACGTTATTGGCTGAGAATAACATCTCTAGAGACGATGCAATTGCAAAGATCAAAGCTACGGGTCCTAATGGACGTTTGTTGAAAGGTGACGTTTTGGCATACCTCGGAAAAATTCCAAAGGACGCTGCGGAATCAGTGGCATCTTTTGTCAATGTCCATTCCAAGTTGGACTTGTCCAACATTGAAAAGCATGTCGTTGCTCAAAAGGTTGAATCCGCCGCAACACCGGTAGAAAATGCCAAAGAGAGCAAAGAAGATGGTAAAGCCCAGAAAAAGCCAAAGGCTAAGGTTGAACCAATTGTCAAGACATTCCCATTGGAACATGTGCTGGCATTCCAGAAGAGAGCTGTGGAACAAGGCTCTCCATCCTTATCGCTTAAGGAATACATCAATGGCGCATCTTCACGTGCTGAGAGATACGCCTACCAAAGACACTCCAAGCCTTCGGACTATTACGACCCAATATTTGAGGATTTGGTTTCCCCATCCCCAACTGTGGAGAGATTCACAGTTAAATTGGACATTCCAAACGTTGCTAATGCCAAGTCTAAACCAGCCACAAGTCAGCTAGACTTTGCAGAGGATCTTTTCGCCACACCATCCAAGTCTTCGCCATCCACCTTTGGTGACCTAACCGTCACTCTGACTTTGAAGAACGTCTCGGACGCTAAGGACAAGGCCCAACTGTACTTGGACCAATTGGAGAAGTATCTCAGAGTCTAATGGACTGTCAGCCCTTGAGTATCCAGTATTATCGTGATTCTTTGTTTCGGTTATTTTTTGGCTTTGAATATATATACACAATCTGAGTTCGCAAAACACTCAGTGGACCAGCATGGGACAAACAAATACATCAAGATCAGAGATCTAAAGGAACTATGTTCAGTAGCATCGGTGTAGACGGTTGGTATCAAAGGCATGCGGTATTGTGATGTGGTGTCTAGATGTGGTGTCTGGATGTGGTGTCTGGATGTGAGGCATAGTTGTCCGAAACGCCACACTTGACCCTCAAAGGAATGCGCCACATCCGATGGCTGGAGCAAATGTGGCTGTTGAGATGATGTGTGGCACGTGATATATACCAATAATGGCATCTTTGGTTAACATCGAGCAGTTTAGCTCTCGGAGTCGTCGAAGTGCAAGAAATTTTCCAATTGTTCAATAAATAAACCAATTGCTGCTCTCCCTTTCAGTACTCACTACTTTCATCCTATCTTCATCGTTAGACAGACACTCAACATGCCAGCTCCACAACCTCACGGTGGTATCCTTCAAGACCTCATCTCAAGAGATGCCCATAAACAAGCTGAGCTTCTGAAAGAGGCCTCCACTCTTCAACGTCTTAGACTTAGCGACAGACAACTCTGTGATTTGGAGATGATCCTCAACGGTGGTTTCTCCCCATTGGATGGATTCCTCACGCAGAAGGACTACGACTCAGTGGTTGCAGACATCAGACTGGCCAACGGGTTGGTGTGGTCGATGCCTATCATCCTTGACGTCTCCACTCAACAGGCCTCCAAGTTCTCCGCTGGTGAGAGAATTGTCCTCGTTGACGATTACGACTATGAATTGGCCATCTTGACCATCAGCGACAAGTACACTCCAGACAAGCAGGTGGAAGCTGACAAGGTGTTTGGTGGTGATCCAGAGCACCCAGCTATCCAATACTTGTTCAACCAAACCGGTGACGTCTACCTCGGTGGTCCATTGGATGCCATTCGTCTTCCATCTCACTACGACTACACCGGGTTGCGTAAGACACCTCAGGAGTTGCGTAACGAGTTTGCAAAGCGTAACTGGGCCCGTGTTGTTGCATTCCAAACCAGAAACCCAATGCACAGAGCTCACAGAGAACTGACCGTCCGTGCTGCTAGAGACGTTGATGCCCACGTCCTTATCCACCCAGTTGTTGGGTTGACCAAGCCAGGTGACATTGACCACCACACAAGAGTCAGAGTTTACCAACAGATCATCAAGAAATACCCACCAGGTACAGCTGAGCTTTCTCTCCTGCCATTGGCCATGAGAATGGGTGGTCCAAGAGAAGCCGTGTGGCACGCACTCATCAGAAAGAACTACGGTGCTACCCACTTCATCGTTGGAAGAGACCATGCTGGTCCAGGATCCAACTCAAAGGGCGTGGACTTCTATGGTCCTTACGATGCTCAAGACATGGTTGCCCAATTCAAAGAGGAGTTAGGTATCACCATTGTTCCTTTCAGAATGGTGACCTACTTGCCAGATGAGGACCGTTATGCACCAATTGACACCATCACAAAGGACACCAAGACCTTGAACATCTCTGGTACTGAATTGAGAAAGAGACTAAGAGATGGTACTGAGATCCCAGCATGGTTCTCGTACCCAGAAGTCGTCGCTGTCTTGCGTGAGAGACACCCACCTAGACCAAAGCAAGGCTTTGCCATCTACGTCACACACAGAAGATTCGGTTACGCTCTGTTGGACATCTTCAACCAATTCGGTGGCCGTCACTTCACCATCCTGGATACCCAGGACCCAACCTCCTCTTCCAGATTCGCCCGTGAGCTCAATGCCTCTGGTGCAGGTGTCATCATCGTTGATGAGGCTGCTAGCTCCAAGGATGAGTACAAGAAGGAGGTCTCCAAGACCGGTACTTTCCTGAACGTTGGAGCTGAAGGCTCCGACGTTGTGGTTGATCTGTCTGCTGTTTCCAACATTGAGCAGGAAACCACAAAGGTGATCTTGTCATTGGAAGACCAAGGCTTCTTTAGATTCAACTGATGTCCCATGTCGATATTGTCTATGTCTATAAATGTGTAAAAATAGGTGAAAACCTCGCTATTTATGTATAAAGAACTCGTTGTAAGGATCCACAGTGATAGTACACAGCATACAAGCAGACAGCACATGAGAATGCGCTCTATGGGGGCGAATTCACGTACAGTAGCGTGTATATGACGGAAGTGTCGTGATGGAAAGTGCCGTGATGGAAAGTGCCATGAGGCAGATGGTGGTGTACGGGTGTATGGGTGTACGGGTGTTTTCTTCCCAGTTACCCTACCTTTTTGCTTTTTCATTTCCGACTCGTCGATTCTCAGAACCGGGGCTTTCCCCGAAGCTTTCGAAACTTCCACAACAACAACAACATCAACAACGTCATCATCAACGAGGCGTGTTCATCTGTGTGTTGTGCTGTGATTCAACGGCTTGTGGATAAAGAGGGTGAATATAACGACAGATAATGTCCAAGAGCCAGGATTACATTGCGCGGATCAGGTATCAGAATGACCTTCCACCACCTCTTTTACCACCAAAATTGTTGAAATATTCTGGACATGACGAGGAGCAGGTCGGTTCATCGAGCCAGCTGTCTTTGTTGATCCGCAAAGAAGGGGTGAATGGTCTAGTTTCACTGGATAACGACATTGGTTTACCATTAGATATCATCCAGGCACCGCTGTTGTTCGATGAGACGTCAAGACCGAAAACTTCGGATGATAAGGAGAAGCATTCGACGCTTCATCCACATGACCGTATCTTGCTCAGAGACCCACAGGTGGAGAAAGTAGCCAAGCATCAACCTCAGGTTTCCTTCTTGAGAAGAACCGAATATACAGGTGCCGTGATGATGGGCAACGGCTCCAGTAACGTTTCAAGATCTGTGACGCCCCACCTATCCCGTGAGGATGATTCTCCGGCAGCGCAATTGCGTGCTATTGAGACCACTTTTGAAAATGCGACAAAGACTTTGAACGACTTGACAAAGATTAGACATCCAACGAAGAAGAGCTTGAAGCCAAAGAAAGTTTGGAACCTGTTGCCTGATGTCTCTAGAATGGATCAAAAATTTTCAAGTGTCAAATTTGGTTCAAACAGTTTGTCCAAAGTTCGTGACTTGGACTATAAGACTGCACTGTTTAGACAGATGAGATTGGAGGACATCAATTGGATGTCCTTCTACACCACCGATGAAACAACTGGCTCTAGGGTTAAGAGAACGTTGGACGACTTGGAGGAAAACATTCCAAAGGAGAATACTCAAGACAGCGAGAGCTTCAAGTATACGAAAGTTGACGATTTCGACTTGCATGTATCCAGACTTGATGGTGAGATCCAAGAGATTGCGTTGAGGTTTGACGAAGCGAACGGGACCGTTTATTATAACCCAATTTCAAGAAAGGCGGATTTGAAAAGACGTAAGATCCAAGAATCCCACAGAGAATTACTCGAAGAAAGGGACGTTGACGTTATAAATCTAAAGATCAGGGAGCCAACCGTTGAGGAGTTCAACAAGAAGAACAACCTGAGACATGAGCACGACTCTGTGACGTACGAACGTGTTGAGTTGGATGACGAGGAGGATGATTTGGAAACGTTCAGCAAATCAAGGGAGTGAACTGCGTAATACATGTATAATAGCATTGACAATTGGAGATGCGTTTCAGCTTGTAGGTGATCAACTGCGTCGGTTAATACGCTATGACTGTGTGCCAGTGGAGCAGCGTTGATTTTGTCACATTAGATCTCATCTTACGGGCTAACTCCCTCACTCTATCACAACCTCAGCTATAACGACTTCTTCTTCCAGAAGTGGTTTCGTGGTCTAGTTGGTCATGGCATCTGCTTAACACGCAGAACGTCCCCAGTTCGATCCTGGGCGAAATCAACTTCTATCTTTTTTTTCACCCACATTGAGAATCACGTGACTTTGGCTCCCAATATCACGGCTTTGTCCACATGGTTTGCTTCTACTAGCATAGAAAACCCCACACGCATGTCCTGAAAACGTTCACGTCGCTACACACCACCATCTTCTCAATGAAAACCGCCATATAATGGGACGGTGTAGAGCCGTAACCCACCAGTGTCACGTAATACCCCTTCTTACATAAGCTCTTAGTAAGCAGCTTTCGCGAATCCGTCTTGAACACCCATAAAGGCGAGAAAAATTTTCGCGGATTTCTCATCCTTTTCGCACTTTTTACCCCTTTAAACCACAAGCTGTTCGAGAAACAAAACAAAGCGTGTGAACGTAGGTGTGAGATCAGTTTGCGATCGCGAAGTTTCAGTTCTATTTGCCCCAAGAGATTGAGTACTGGTGTGTGTGTGATTGATTGGAAACGATGGTGACCCCCGCAGGTAACAACGTATGCCGTCGTTGTAAGAAGAAGAGACCGGAGGATGAGCCGATGGAGACAGCACGGTACAGGACTTGTAAGCCATGCCGTGAGATTGAGCGTAAGCGCAAACGTCTCAAAAAGCTCAACATCTCAGGAATGGATGCTGAGGTTGCCGCTGCTGCTGCCGCTGCTGCTGAACAAGCCCGTAAGAACGCTGAATTGGAGCGTAACATCATCAACATTGCTGCTCAATCGCTTCCACCTGACCATGCGCAGCAGCTGGCGGCACAACACATGGCTCAGCAACTAGCTGCCCATCAACAGCAGGAACACCAGAACCAGCTGCATCACGGTCCGCCAGAGATCCACCAATACGATCAATCGAAGCTAAGCGATGAGCAGAGTCATGGGCCTATCCTGCTACCAACTGATGGCACTAGCGGCGTGGATGATCGGGAGATCCCAATTGATGAGAATCTGTTGAAACAAGGAACAGGTGAGGACAGCAAGGCGAGTCTAACAAAATCTTCTAATCTGTTGAAGCAAGATGGCGATGATGACTCAAATAACATCTTTGCCATCAGAGACGGCACCATCCACGGTGACGTTGATCTCGACGTTGGCAATCCCCAAGCGAGGACTACCTCAACGAATCATTCGTTAGCCGCTGTTGAGACCGTTGACTCGACAAAGTCTGCAGATCTAGCTGTCAGTTCGAGCATCAGCACTAGCTTGTCCAATGGTTCTTGTCTCTACTGTGGAGCCCCGCGCTCAGTGTATGACGATGGTCGTTATCAACTGTGTGGCAACTGTGTGTCTAACCCTTTAGAACGGAACAACGTATTCGATGATTTTGAGGCATACTTGGAGCGTATCGGCCTCGGCAAGGATATTGATTTGAAAAACGTCATCTATATCAAAAAGATTGACGATGAATCGATAATCCAGGATTTCACACAGGATAACTTGGATACCATTTTGTTGCAAATCCAGGTGCATTTTGTCGACCGTATACTACAAAGATCTGCGTACAAGTTTTCCAAGCTAAGCTCAAACCTGAGTGTTAAACCTTTCCCGAAATCAATCAAGCTGCTGTACAGATGCAAACAGGACCTGAAAACCACTCAGAAGAACGGCAACTCGTCGTCAGCGCCTGTATCAGACGACACGACCAGCGGTGGGACGAGGAAGATGAAGACGGAGGACTGTCACTCAAACTTCTACCTTTCGTACGATGTCATCGGAAAGAACATGAGTATCAAGTTCAACCACAACTGCCACAAGACCTTCCTGCAAAAGTGGTACTCTCCAAAGCTGATTGCAACTGTGAAGGAATTGCAAATCGTCTTCCAGGACATCAACCTTGTCTTTGAGAACTTGACCAACTTGAAGGACATCGACGAATCGTTAAAACAGGAGATTGCAAAACTGAAAAAGGTGAACTTTGTGAAGGACTTTGCCTTGACGAACTAGTACTATTATGGATATTGTTTTTGTTTGTTTGTTTATTTGTTTGTTTACTCTGTTT
>NW_017963656.1:619100-637959 GCF_001661405.1 Williopsis jadinii
ACCACGAACATCTACTCGAACCTGGCGCTCGAGACCAGTAGCTCCAGCAACAAGAGGCCATTGAAGAAAGATGGGGACATCATTCTGATTCCGCAACCTTCAGACTCTCCAAACGACCCATTGAACTGGTCCAAGGGCCGTAAGTTTGCACACCTGTGCACCATGGCGTTTGTGACTGCGTTCACTGCGGCGACTTCCAACGATGCTGGGTCTACGCAGGATAACCTCAATGAGATGTATGGGATCTCGTACGATGCGATGAATACCGGAGCAGGTGTGCTGTTCTTGGGTATCGGGTATGGTACTCTGTTCTTGGCCCCATTTTCGTACCTTTACGGGAGAAAGCTGCCCTATTTGATCTCCATTACGCTGGGCCTAATCGGTGCCATCTGGTTTGGCTTCTCCAAGGACACCAGTGACACCATCTGGTCGCAATTGTTTGTTGGTATCAGTGAGTCGTGTGCTGAAGCTGCTGTGCAATTGAGTTTGACAGATATCTACTACCAGCATCAGCTTGGTACTGTTTTAACTGTGTATATCCTTGCCACTTCTGTGGGTACTTATCTGTCGCCGTTAATTGGTAATTTCATTGCCAATAGAGTCAGTTTTAGATGGGTTGGGTGGATCGGTGCAATTATCTCGGGAGTATTGCTCCTTGTCTTATCTTTTGCCACGGATGAAACCTCGTTTGAAAGACAACGTTATATAACTCCCTTGAACTACAGTGAAGACATTGAAGGGTTTGGAGAGTGTGTTTCTAACGTTCAATCTGACTTAGATAAGGGAAGCGATTGTGAAAAGAAAGATACCATCAGGCTCAGATTGATCAACCCAAAGCAGAAATTTTCAATCTCTGACGGACTAATCGATGGCTCAAAGGAACCTAAGAAAACTTATTGGCAAAGGGTTGCATTGATTACCCCAGCATCTAATTTAAAAGGCTCGGGATTCAAGCAGTACTGGAGATATATCTTGATCAACCTCAAGATGTTCTGTTTCCCAGGTATCCTGTTGTCTGGGTTATTCTGGGGTATGCAAAATGCATTCTTGTCCTTCTACCTCACCACTGAAGATACCTTCTTTTACGACGCTCCATACAACTACTCAAACGTTGGGGTTGCGTTGATGAATTTGCCTTGTCTGTTGGGTTCAATAATTGGATGTATCTACGCCGGTTGGCTATCGGATTACTTCACCCTATGGATGGCACGCCGTAACAAAGGTGTTGTTGAAGCTGAATTCAGACTGTACTTCTCCTTCCTCACGGCAATCTTTGGAACCGCAGGCCTGCTGATGTTTGGTATTGGGGCTGCAAGAATGCTCAGCAAACCTGTTATGTACGTTGGCCTTGGGTTCATCGGCTTCGCCTACGGTTCCGGTGGTGACATCGCCCTTTCATACTCCATGGAGGGCTCCGAGCTCGTCTTGGAGAGCATGGTTTGTGTTGCAGTCATCAACAACACCATCAGTTGCATCTTCACCTTCACGTGCTCGCTGTGGTTAGATGCGTCCGGCACTGAGAACGTCTACATCGCATTGGGAGTGATTAACTTTGGTGTGATGATGCTTGCCATACCGATGATTATATGGGGAAAGAAGGCCAGAAAATGGACCAAACCGAAATACCTCAAGTTCTTGGAGATCAGAGATGGTATATGACATCGACTATACTAAACACGGCCTCTTACTGCCCCCCTTCCTCCTTCTCAAGGAGGATATCGCATTGTTGTATAGTTCTCTAATTCATGTCCGCTTATATAATCAACGGAGAGTGCGCATAGCAATTGATATTACGTAATCACAGATCGGTATGGACACGCTATCGGTATGGGCACATATTTGATATGGGAAGCATCTATTCCCGTTTGGGATCTGAATGGAAACGCTAACAAAAAATGCCACAGAAACCTGGTGAAGAAAAACATAGAGAAAAGTAAACAAACACAGCTGTTTCATGCATACAATCATGCCGAATCGTTGGCTCCATTGGTGTCCATATAGGGAAACTAATATTACTGGAACGAGTAGGTTTTGAGGATCTCGATCAGAGACTGTGTGGGAAATATGTGGGCTGTGCGCTCTGCGACTCCGCGTTACGAGTTTGAGTCTACCGCTCTCTTTTCGTCTACAAGATGATAGTGGCGCATGGAGGCGGTTCTGTTACGATGCTTTCTCCCGTTTGATGCTGTGCGACGGTGTCTCGTTGGCTGATGTGAGTGATCACTGTGCTTGTCTCTTGAGCGCTGTGTCTTGCGCCTAGTGAGGGCCCTTGTTTATGAGTGCTTCTTGTCGTGATGAGGTGGAGACAGCGTTCTGCTATGAGTTCTGAGCCTCGAAAGGGACCTCTGAGAGATCTTTGAACCTCAAATTAGGCACAGAAATGCTTACCAGGTGCATGCATATATCATCTGCAACATCATAGATGTTACATGGTGAAACAGTCGTCGACTGGGTTCGCTTAGTGGTCTCTCTCGGCCAATTTCCTTGCTGTGTGTATATCACACGGTATGCATCCAATTTGATAGAAGAATGACGGTTCCAAAGGGCTAAATCTGAGGTCAGTATATGCATCTTAGCCCATCAATGTGTTGAAAAGTGTTTCACTTCGTTACAGTCTCTTTAGTGGCTGCTTTTGTCTTTTCTTTTTCCCTTCCTTTCTTGCTGCTTTTTTGCTCTTCGCTGATATCTATATAACCATTCAAGTTTCACCCATGTATCAAGACTGTCAGTTGAAGGAAAGGGAAAGTACCAACAAGTTTGAAGTACCCTCATCATAGCTTCCAACATGATGCTTAACAAGATTCTCTTGTCCTTGTTATTCTTGGTTCAATATGCCCTCTCAGCTGACATCTTCACAGTGAGATCTATCATTTCAAAAGACGGTTCAAATGTTCCAACATCTCAATGGACCCTTGATCTTGATTACTATATTCCTGAAGAGAATATCTACACTGGGTTTTCGTTCTCAATGACCATGGACTACGTGTACCGTATACTTCTAGATGGTTCCAATGAAGTTCTCTACGGGACTACCTCAGATGGTACAAATGTTTTTGAATGTACTGGCTTTTCTGGTGCATACATCGTTGGCTATTCCACTTTGGATTGTGTTCTGCTTCCAGAAGCTGAAGATTACTTGACTTTATCTGGTACTGTATCAGTTACCATTTCGTTTGGTGTCGGTGGTTCTGCTCATCAGCAGGAAATCGACGCTGCAAACTATTTCGTTGCTGGTGCAAACAACGTCAACTTCAACAAAGAGACTATACAGATGAACTTTACCGTTGATCACGAGGATGATGGAACTTTATACCATCTCCCTCGTACAACAGGACAAGGATCTACAGAGAACTATATTCTCTTCCCAGGTTGTGACTCGTCATTTTCCGGTAACGTCTTTGTCGAGTTTACCTCAAGTGTTGAAGGGGAAGGTGACCTCGATTGTGGTACCCTCCAAGTGTATTTGACATCTCAAATCAATGATTGGTTATTCCCGGAAAACTCTATTGATACCAATACGTTTTCAACTTGCAGCGGTAATCAGATCATTATATCGCTTACTGACGTTCCAGCTGGTAGCCGTCTATTCATTTCTTCATGGCATTATCAGTCTCAAGTCAAATTCAATTTGGAAGCTGAAATCTCCTATAACTTTCAATGTGATGGTAACTTGATTTCTGCTGATGTATATGAAGTCATTATTGTTGAAACTGCAGAAGCTGACGCAATTGCTGTTCCATTGTATCTGACCACTACTCCATATTCCGGCTACACAACCTCTGTTACCACTGTTTATGACCCTCAAACAACTGCTGGAACGGTTATTGTGTATACTCCTACTGAAACTTCAACTATTGATGAAGTACAGGAAACTTCTGTGCGCTCTAGTTCTGTTGTTTCAAGTTCCAGTGAACCTTACCCAGAAAGCGATATTCTCTCAACCGAGACCATTACAGTATGTCCATCCTGTTCTGGAAGTTCAACTTCGAGCTTTATTGAAACAACAACACTTGCTGAAGATTTTACTGTCAGTAGTGTGGAAGAAACAGGATTATTTGAGATATCAACAACAATTGAGACATCAACAACAATTGAAACGACAACAACAATTGAGACTGCAACAACAATGGAGACTGCAACAACAATGGAGACTGCAACAACAATGGAGACTGCAATTACCATTGAAACAGAAACTACCATTGAAACAGAAACTACCATTGAAACAGAAACTACCGTTGAAACAGAAACTACCGTTGAAACAGCAAAAACCGTTGAAACAACTACTGCGATTGAAACAACTACTGCGATTGAAACAACTATTGCTATTGAAACAATAGTTACAACTGAAACTTTACGTGATAACTATACCGCATTTGAGACTATTACCACTCTTGAAACGTCCATAACCGTGGAGCTACAAACTGTACTTGAGACAACTACAGGTATTGATGTTTACACTTCTATTGAGGTATCTACCTCATTTGTAACATCAGTCACTACTGAAACTGTCCAGGCTACTGAAACATCTACTTATGTTGAAATTATCACTTCTGTTGAAACTCCAACTAATCTTGAAGCATCAACACTGTTGGAAAGAGTGACTACGACTGAGACCCATGTCGAGATATTAAGCAGTGTTGATGTATCTTTATTAGTTAGTACATCTACTGAGATATATACCACTGTTGAAACGATTCTGCCTGAAGCCACTATAAAGGGTACTCCTGCCGGTACTACCACTCTTGCTGCTGCTGCTACAATTTCGGAGGTTGTCTCTATTGAGTCAACTTATAATGCAACTACGCTAGGGGTTACTGAAACTATCTCGACAACTTTGGTTGAGACGCTATCATCAACTATATTCTCTGTTATCCCATCTACGGCTGTTCAGACACAAGTTGAGATCTACTCTTCGTTTGTTATCAATAACATTTCTTCAACTGTTGCACAAACAATTGTTGCAACAATTTCTTCAACAGAGATTGAGACTGCAGTTAACACAATCTCTTCGACTGTCTTCCAAACGTCTTTAGATGCTACATCGATTACTTTGCTTGATGTTTCATCAACTACAGATGTTTCATCAATTACAGATGTTTCATCAACTACAGATGTTTCATCAACTACAGATGTTGATACCACCTCTGTTACTGCCTTTGCAGTGATCTCATCGACTGTTGTTGGAACAAGAACCTTGAACTTCTCTGAACATGTAACGATTGTTGATTTTTCGTCATCCACCGTTGTTGTGCCAGCCTCTACTGTTATCATTACAAGAACTGAAGTCACTGGCACCCATACGAATGTCCTCCTTACTACTTCTACATCTGAGCCATTCACGTCCATTTCTCCAGAGCAGCCAAATTACGAAGACATACCAGATTCCCCAATCAGTACATCATCCGTGCAACAATCTGAGTATCAAGGGTATCAAGCATCCACTTCAACTCTCTTGGTCCAAACTACGCAAACGAAAACACTTGAACATGACTCAACAACGTCATTCGCGTCCGTATATGAAGGCTCTGGTGGCTTAGTGCACGCATCTTCACTGCTCTCCTTGGTGATAATGGGGCTCTTCATCTGAGCTTCCATTTGATATTTTCTCTTCATGCTGAGTTTTAGCTCCTGATCATTTAAAAACATTAATTGAATACCTTGATAACCTTGAACTGTACTCACTGCTCGGTATTTCTCCTTTAAAAGTGGGTTTAGACTTGTAACTAGCTGTTTATTCACGAATTGTATACATATTCTATCGTATATGCATCTGTTGGCCTTGACTGTTGATGAATGGAGGCTTCATCTCTCAAGAACAGTCTCCAATTGCTGTAGCATCTTCAATCCAGGGATATAAGTATCCCATTGTTTCTCATCAACTTGGATTCTTTCCATGGTGTTGGTATCAAATCTCGACTCTAAATATCTGTGGAAGTCCACAACACCATCATCCTCGCATGCAACACTCCATGATGCCTTGAAAGCTCCTCCAAGGGCACAAGCATTGGGGTTATCGAATCTAAAAGATTCACCTCCCAAGACCTCAGCAAACTTTGACACTATAGCTGTATTCTTAGATGCTCCTCCAACAAATACAACTTTGTGAGGTCTCTGTGATAAGTGCTCCTTAGAAATCAGCTTACCATCAAACTCGAGGGACTCTATACCATCAATGGTCTGTGCTTTAACGTTTAGCATAGGCGCAGCACGAGCACGGCATGATAATGCCTGTGATTGGACAATAACACCAGCATCTATCTCCTCGTCCCATGAGTCAACTATCTCGAGTTCACCGTCACTGCCCATCCGAGCTCTTATAGTCTGGGCCTTACAATTCGGAACAATTTCGCCGATTGGGAAGTAAACACCCACTGCTTTGTTGAACTTGGACTGGGACAGCAGCTTGTCGAACAAGGTCCAATCATTTGAAGGTTTGTTGAACTTTTTGTTAAGTAAATCTCTAATCTTTTCACGAGCCAATGAGCCATTACAATAGCAGATCATGCCCATATAACTATCTGGTATAGTTGGATGGATAAAAGTATGGTACGCTGAAGATGGCACGTAGTGCTTTGTCACCAAGAGCACTGTTGTCGATGTGCCCAATGAGATCAGCAATTCATCCTCATTTAAGGGGAACGATATGATTGTTGCCAGGTTATCGCCTGTGAATGAATAGATACGACAGTCCTCCTTGAAACCAAACTTCTGTACAAAGTACGACGAGATCTTGGAGATCGCTTTGAACCCTGCTGGTGAGGGAGTCCCCAATTTCCGTTTCAATTCATCGATGGCTTGCTGTCTAACTGTTTCATCCTCAATTCCGTCCATTTCGTGGGTCATTGAACAAGTAGCCAGTAATTGTTCATCCCATCTCTTGTTTCTGATGTCATACAAGTTCATTCCACACGCATCCGCTTCCTCTAACTCGACAATGGTCCCTGAGAACAAAGAAGCGAGGAAACTAGAAACCAAGCTGATTCTCTTCGTCTTATGATACACTTCAGGTCTCAGCTTCAACAACTTTCTAATCTGCGGACCTGTGAACCTATAGTGGGCCCTGGAGCCTGTGATCTCAGCCAATGAATCAGCACCACCAACGTATCTCTCAAAGATCTCGAGCTCTTCCCCCGTTGAATGGTCCTGCCAATTAGGAGACGTCTGTAGACTGAAGCAGGCTTCCCCAATCTGATCCTTCAGGGATCTTGTAGGGTCCAAAGAGCTCAGAACGTCATTAGCAGCATCTGACCAATACACGGAGCCATGCTGTTGACAAGAGCCCGAGATTCCCTTCACTAGAGCGAAATCTATGCCGTCTTGTTTCACCTTCTCGAGCACAACGTCCAGGGCCTCGATCCACATCGTAACAGGTGCCACGATTTCACCGGTCCGTTCGTCAGAGTAGACACCTTTCACTGTCTTATAATGTGGCAGGTCCGTCTCGAACTCCAAGGAGTACGAATGGACGATCTTAAAGCCTTCGTCAATCACCAGCAGCTTCAGCTGCTGAGTAGATAAGTCCAAGCCGAAGTAGTAGCTCATTGTCTGCTATAGGCGATATGAAGCACCAGGTGAAGAGGTAGAAACGTTGGAAAACTGCTTTGCGAGCGTTCTTTGACGGGTATTAAATATAGATTCACCTGCATTAGGTACCGAGAATTGTTGCGTTTCACTCTACGCCGATGATTTATCCGGTGGACACAGCTACAAGAACTACAGCGTACGAAAGGGAAGCAAATTTCCTAAGCAATTCACCAAATCATATATACTTTGTAGCGTAAGCAGGATGAACTCATTTGAGGATATCAACTTTGGGTTCGTGCCATTTCAGTCCCTCATCACCATTAAAAGAAGGCCATGGTGGCACAACTATGAGAAGGGTCACAGCCAAAACACCGACAAAAGTATAAACACTGGCGAGTATGCTCTGGAATACAAAGCCGACTCCGAATGATACGAAGGCACCAAAGTTTAGCAACAGTAATGAGACATCGTGTGTAGTTCTTTGTGCCTTGAAAGAGATTGGGCCTTCCAAGTACGGGCGTATGGATTGTAGCAGGTCAGACATAATGATTGCGGTGGTTTTGAAGCTGTTGGGCGTGCGCTGTCGACGATTGGTGGTCTCTCTCTTCCGAACTGATTGAGATGAGCCGGATTGGAATCTAATTGAAGAGGAATTGAATGGGTTAATGTTGATCCTGGGCAGTGAGGCCAACGGAGGGAGGACGGGATGTCGTGTCCGCGATGTGATTAGTAATGGCTTATGTAATGTGTCTTTTTGGAATGTCCGGGTTAACCCGGACATATATGGCGTGTATGTTTGGATGTATCCCGACGTATCACTGTTCATCGCCTTTGTTCACAGACTATTGGACGTTTTATGTGTGCCGTGAAGGTGTAAGCAGAGTGTTTCCCAGTGCGGTGAGCATACGATAATGTAAGCCACTGACTCTATCTTCAAAGATGCCGCAGTTACGATCCGGCCTTCTTGTATGTGTCAATTCAACTCCGAGCTGCTTCAGCTGGTGAGATGTACAGTAAGCCTTCAATCGCCCGTGCCCACGGCAATAGATCGGAACCATGGACGTCCTTCGGCGAAGGCTGTAGCCTTTGAAGGCCTTGGCCATTCTTCTTCTATCAGTCTGTGAAACACATCCCCTTGATTTGAAACTTGAGAGTGAAGAATTCCGATTAGACGGTCATATGAGTACACTTGAGGCTCTTTCTCCTTAGTGACCAGCGAGACGTCCCCCTACACGCCGCAGGATCATTGCATGACACAATCAACACTTTCCAATCCATGATCCGATCCCTCTCATTACGAAAACCAAGCCAATACACAACTGGAGAGGAAGCTAACAAAGTGTCCATCCATACATAACAAACCCTGACCGCTCAGCCAAATCTCACTCCTTGAGCATGACCAGAGCAGAAACTCCCAGCACTACCAGAAGTCCATGGTTATCACATACACACTATCCAATAGACTACAACTCACCATCGCATTGTAATCTCTGGAAAACTACTAACAAACCACACCAAACGTCCACCTTCTGCTTCCACAGCTCATCGGAAACCAAATACACATTATGCACAAATATGCACCATGATGCACGGTTCGACATCCACACGTGCCCCAACCATATATCGGAATTGCTTATCTGCATCAGCACCCATCTGTCGGAATTCTTACATACGTCGCAATTTCCAATGATACGGCGACCGGTTCCGCTGAAATGGGACGTTGTGCACGGTCAATGGTGGACGTTGTGGTATTCCAACAAACTTCGCTCTTCGCCCCGATTTCTCCCTCAAATTCCGATCGTTTTTGCCCTGTTTTCCCTCGTCTCGTCTCAAATGTCCGGTGGTGTGTGTCTTCCACACAATGCGCTTGCGATTTATCAATCATGTACGAGAAAAAAACCCATATCTCTTGGAACGGACATATCACAGTCACCAGACTTTCCAGCAGTTGGGCCTCTTCTTCCTTCCTCATCTGTATCAGTTCAAGCTGCCAGTACCGTGGATATCTTTGCTTCTCTGAAGGGAAGGGAAAAAGAAAGAAAAAAAGTGTGCTGTTGAACGTTTATAAGGAAGCAGTGTTTCGTTAATTTTAAAGTAACTTGTGAAGATGTTTTCATTCGACACGGAGAAGTCATCGCAATCGTCCGAAATGATCTTCCCAATGTATAGCGAGATATCGTTCGCCAACATTCTGAAGAAGTTGGAAGTTCCTCATGAGTCCTCACAGGAGGTTAGCATTCTTCAGAATCCTGATCTTGAGCCCATTGGTCCAGAGAGACGTACCTGGGGACTATGGTCTTATGCTGGTTACTGGGGTGTGTTGAACTTGAGTGTCTGGACATTCAGTGTGGGCAGTTCTCTGCTCTCTCTGGGTTTGAACATCCAGCAGTCCATGGGCGCACTTACCGTGGGTAACATTCTTATTGTTCTCTACACGTGCTTGAACTCTTACCCAGGTGAGACTTACCACATCGGATACACAGTGTGCCAGAGAATGGTGTTCGGAGTCTACGGCTCTGCACTAGGTATCCTCATAAGAATCATCCTCAGTATCGTCTACTATGGCTCCCAAGCATGGTTAGGTGGGCTATGCTTTGTCGTTATCTTCTCAACATTCAGTGAAAGCTACCTCAACATGGAAAATACGTTTCCGGAATCAGTTGCAATGACAACAAGAGATTTCATCGGTTTCTTGGTCTTCCAGGTCATTTCAATCCCATTCTTCTTCATTAAGCCGGAAAAGATGAACATCTTTGTCAACATTAGTTGTATCATGGCTCTCTTCGGACTCGTTTCAGTCTTTGTCTACCTTTACTGTATCAACGGTGGGCCAGGGCCAATTTACTATGAGAAGGTTGAGCTCTCAGCTTCAGAAACAGGATGGATGTGGTTATATGCGATGTCTGTCTGGTACGGTGCCTTATCTCCAGATATCACAAATCAATCTGACTTCTCGAGATTCAGCTCTAGCCGTAAAAAGCTCGTTATCGGAGTCTTTGTTGGTATCTTCTTCACTGAAATCATTCCATTGGCTGGTCTGATCTCTGCTAGTTGCTCACTGGAGCTCTATGGTGAATCCTACTGGTTGCCAACTGATATCTGTCTCCAGTGGCTTCAAGATAACTACTCTCCAAGAATGCGCTGTGCCTGTTTCTTCCTTGGCTTGTCATTTCTCTCGTCTGAACTTTCACTAAACCTTTTGAGTAATGGATTTGCTGGTGGTATGGATCTTGCTGGTGTCTGTCCACGTTATATCAACATTGTGAGAGGATCAATCATCACGGCCCTGTTGAGTTGGTGTGTTCAGCCTTGGACCTTTTATAACACCTCATCGACGTTCTCGACAGTCATGAGTAGTTTCGGTGTGATCGTCACACCAATCATCGGTATCATCGTCTCAGATTTTACCCTCGTCAGAAGAAACAGACTCAGAATCAACGATCTCTATACGACAAGTAAAGACGGTGATTTCTACTTCACTAAAGGTATCAATTGGAGAGCTATCCTTGTATTCTTTGCAGCTGTGGTCCCAGGTCTTCCAGGGATGGCCTCTGCTTCAAACCCAGACATCAAGTTGAAAACAGATATAGCAAACTACTTCTACGGAAGTGTTGTGTTCTCGTTCTTCTGCCCTCTTATCCTGTATTACATCATTTGTACTTGGGTATTCCCTATCAAGGGGGCTGGAGTCTCAGAAGGCGAAGACATTTTCAACAAATTCACAAGTGAAGAATGCATAAAATTGAATCTTGTTCCATTCGATGGTGTACATGAAGATATCAACATGGAGGAAGTTCACGTTAGCGATGATCAGTCAAAAAAGGGTGCAATTGTGAATGATAACACTATTTCAACAAGTGAATCATTTGCTTGATAAGTTTATATGTTATTGTGGTTTTTATATTTTAGTTTATTTTGTATAATTGTTTATTCTCTATTGTTGTTTTGTCAGTGTAAGCCCCACCTTCAAACAATCTAATACTTATAATTTATCACTTATGAGATATTATAATGATACTATTTGACCTTATTGTCACTTCAACGGTTTATCGTCCACCCTGCTGTCTGTAGTGTCTTCTACAACAGTTTACAAGACGTCCTCGAGAATCATACTTAGTTAAAAATGTTGTATTGCACTATGTTACGTTGTTTCTCTCCATTGATTTCTTTAAAACCCAGTCCCAGTCGACCCTCAACACTGCAAAAACTTCACTAACAGCCAGAATTAAGATACCGACACCTAAACCAACCCACAGACCTTCGAGCCCCCAGCCCTCTCTAAAAGCTAACAACAAAGCCAGTGGAACAGCAACTGTATAATAACATAATAGATTGAGATTACTTCCAATCTTTTGACGACCTTGCCCTCTCAAGCACCCCGCTGCAATGACATTGATTGAGTCATAGAGCTGATTAACTGCTAAGATTCTCAAAGCCACCAACGCATGCTCAATCACCTTAGCATCATCTGTGAACCAAGTTACAATAACTCTTCTTCCGTTGTAGATACAAAAAGTAATAAAGATTCCCAAGACTGTGGCGATTTCTAAGGAGACCGTGACGGCAGTCTGAGCGTTCGCCAAAGACTGTGCTCCTATGTGGGTTCCAATTCTTGTCGAAGCACCAATGCTCAACCCGAAGGGGATCTGGAAAATCAGCGAAGCACATGTTGAAGCAATCGACTGGGCTGCCAAAACTTCAGTCCCCAGACGAGCAGCACTCAACGTCAATATCTCAAAAGCAAGGAATTCTGCTTCAATCATGATAACACCCGGCAGTGCCAAAGAAGCCATTGGACCCCAATTTTTGAACGATTCCCTAATGTGGAGACCGTTCCAGCATTTAGAACCATCGATAAAGTAGACATAAAGGAAGAGCAGCACAGCCATCAGTGTATAACTAAAGGCTGTCGCCAAAGGTGCACCGCAGAATCCAATACCAATGTCTTTATCCCAGACCAGTAGATAGTTCAGGATAACATTAATTGGTGTACAGATATACAACACATACTGAGCAGCGTGGAAGATTCCCTGTGCTTGTAGGAATCTTTTGCCTGTTTCAAAAAGGATGAAACCAGGCGATCCTATTGAGACAATTCTCAGGTAAGTCTGTGCAAGATCAGTCAGTTCTTTGTTCTTGACGAAAACGTTCAGAATTGGACTCGAGAACCACCATAACAAGTTGATTGGAATTGCAATGGTCAACACCATACACAGGCATCTCTGAAAATGCAAGCCAACCAGCTTGGGCTTGCCTGCGCCATAGGCCTGTGCACAGAAGGTATCGAGACACGTAGCCATGCCATTGAAGACACCAGAGGTGATGTTAAAGGTCATCGTGGATAGAGACACTGCAGCAAGTTCGGTTCTGCCAAGGTGACCAACGGAGAAAATGGAGACAACATTCAAAGAGTACTGTAAGAAAAAGGTAATGATGAGCGACAAAGAAGACCTAGCGATCACCTTTGCCTCTTCTAAGATGGTGGTTTGCTGCTCAGAAGATGAACAATCCCCGTCATCGACAGAGCCATACTCCGTCTCTGGATGCTCGTCAACAGGTAAGAGCTTTGTATACTCTGGGGGAGCTGAGTTCGACATTTCACACGTGAGTTAGATACTTAGCACAGAGCCTGGATGTGACGTGATGAAGAAGAGGTTAAAGATCAGGAATGAGTTTCTTGTCTTCTCTCCTCAGACGTTCATGAAGCAGAGAATACAAGTGACTAAAGTCCATGTATATGTCCCAGGCCCGATAACCGGTATTAAAAGAATACCTACAGCGTTGCATTGCTCATCTATGCTCCCCTTTCGTCGGAATTTTTTACCCATAACCACTTCTCCAAAGGGCCAATCACGAGATACAGTGTCAAGCATGAAAGGACAACCCCAGAGGTGCCGGTCCGTTGTTGAATCGACGTTGTAAACTGTGTTCATGAGAGCCAAGGTTGACAATGCTGCAGGCAAACAACTCAAACCCGCGTTACACTTGTCGGAATTGAAAACTCATATGGGGCGGAGCTCGTTTTCCGTGTCGGAATCTCTGATATCGGAACCTTAATTTACGTGTGGCACAGTGCGTGTGGCACAGTGCGCATGCACTGTGGCATGTGTCGGAATACCATGACCACATGTCGGAATAATTCCGACGCTGTTCTCTTTCAGGAAATCTGGTGCGCGTGCGTGCGTTCGAGGCTTTGAGAGTGCGTCATAAGCAGCGTTCCATCGGAAATCGTTTCTACGGTTGCGCTCTCCTTCCTGCTCTTTCCTCCTTTGCTACCTGCTCCAACGATGGTGCTAACGTGTGAATTCTGGCACCTTTGCAATTGCAATGGGTTGGGAGGATTAAGTTGCGATTGATCTATCGGTTGGAATTCCGATTACCGCATGCGCATAATCCAATTCCGTTGCATATTCCGAAGCACTCTGCGATGGTATGTTGATACTCATCGTGGTGTGAGCATGAACACATTGCGATATTAGTTAGCCTCCCAGTATTGGCACAGGCTTTCTGCTCTGTAAGCTATGCTCTAGTGCTGGACTCATTTCCGATGCCACCTTAGACGACACTCAAGCGTCCGTTTAACTTGCGATGCCTCATGATCTTCTCCGCAAGCAGTGATGTAATTTCAATTCCGAAGCCACTTGTTGGACTCTAACTTGAGATTGTGAAGCTATAAAGTTGACCGAATTCCTCTTCGTTGGAGCTGGTTTGTCACTCGAGTCTCTCTTTCATCCCACAAGCCAATGCTCCCCCAATCAGTGATTTATTCTTTGGCTTTGGCTCTTTTCGCCAACTACGCCAATGCTGCCCCTGCACCTGATGCTCAACAAGTTCTTTTGAACTGCGAGCTTGAGAATGCTGCTGACATCAAGTCTTCTGTGGATAAGACTGGTATGTCCTTCTTGGATAGCTACTTCGGTCCGATTTTGGACGGTTACACTGCCGAGAAGGTCACTACCTATGGCTCTGAATCAAAGAAGGCTCCAGCTGAGATCACTGATCCTGTCTCTTTGATGCTGGTTAGAGATGAGTACCACTACCCGGATCCAGATGACCTGAGAGATCTTAATGGCTCTGCTGTCTTGTACCGTGGTGGTGAGTTTGCTGGTTTGAACTCCTTTGCTCACTTGCCAATTGGTAACTGTTACGATCCTTCCAAGTTCGGTGAGGAGACATTCGACATTGCAGTTGTCGGCTCTCCATTCGACTCTGGTGTCTCCTACAGACCAGGTACCCGTTTCGGGCCAAGAGGTATTCGTACTGCCTCTCAAAGACTGGCTGGCCATACTTTCTCTGTCTACGATGGTATTGACCCTTACGGAAGTTGGGCCAAGATTGTTGACTGTATGGACCCACCAATCACTCCATTGGACAACAGAATTGCCCTTGATCAAATGTACAGAACTCAGCGTGCCATTGCTAAGCATGGAACCACTGAGAAGAACAAATACAAGGTTCCGAAGGTGTTCACCTTGGGTGGTGACCACACCATCACTTTGCCTTCCTTGAGAGCTGCTTTCGAGAACTGGGGTCAAATCGCCGTCATTCACATTGATTCTCATTTGGATACCTGGGATCCACGTTTCTTCGGTGGTAACGTCACTGAGTACCAATCCATCAATCACGGTACTTACCTTCACTGGGCCCATGAGAAGGGTTTGTTAGCTCCTGATGCATGTATCCATGCTGCCATTAGAGGTCCATACCCAGGTAAGAAGGATGTTGAGCATGACATCAAGTGCGGGTTTGATAGAATCCTTGCTCGTGATATTGATTTGATTGGTGCGCAAGCCATCATCAGAAAGATCAGAGAAAGAGTTGGTGACTGGCCAGTATACATCACTGTTGATGTTGACTCCATGGACCCAGCATTTGCTCCTGCCTCTGGTACTGTCGAGCCAGGTGGATGGACTTCAAGAGAATTGCTGACTGTTCTTGACGGTTTGAAGGGTCTTAAGGTTATTGGTGGTGATGTTGTTGAGGTCTCTCCTCCATACGACACCAACGCTGAGTTGACATCCCTTGCTGCTGCTCAAGTTGCAGACTCTATCATTGCCCTGATGATGATGGACTCTGAGAAATGATCATGCTTATGGTATAGCTCGCTTACACTTACTTCCATACATTATAATATGATGAATAACTAGGTATAATTCTGTAAAAGTACAACACTATATACACATGATGAGGCTACAATTCTTCCAATTCAGATAGTATTTCCCTCTTGAACAGTTCTCCATGATCTCCCTCTTGCTCAATGATATCACCATAGGTCTTTAGATATCTCTTTAAACGATTCTGGGCTGTTACTCCCTGTATCAACCCGTTCGCTATAGCTCCTTCCCTGATAACGTAGGCAAACTCTCTCTGCTCGTTACAGAGATATGCTAAAAGGAGACTTTCCGTGAGTAATCCAGCTTGTGAAACACCAGAGTCATTGTTCTCTTTAGAGCATTGCTGAATATATTCATTATAGATATCAAGGGAATCATCAACGTTGAAGAGTGCCTTGGCCAAGATCTTCACCCTCAGGCATTTCAAGGGAACAGGTTGTGGAGTCAACGAGTCTGCAATAGCCAGGAAGACCTGAGAGTTGTTCTTCACGCCTTGATAACTTGCCACCTGAACCATTGTGGTCATATATTCATCGACATATGGGCCATCTATCACGATGTAATGATGGTACAATTCCAGAGACTTAGAAAACTGTCCCAAGTACATTCCAACGCATTTAAGCATTGTGGTTCTCAATTGAGTCAATCCAGTGGTCTCAGTGTTCAATATTGTTGTTAATTGTTCGATGAGATTATCAACTGATTTCTGCTCCATGATCCTCTGCTCAACTGCCAAGTTTGGAAATCTCTTGTTCAACTTTGAAAACATTTCAGTGTTTATGGTTGGAGCCTCTGATGTCTTCTTAGACAGAATGGTCAAGATTCTCTCTATGAGTTTCAAATGTGCTTTCACTTCATGCTCACTGAGCTCTGTAGACTGTAATGAAAGCCATAAGGTCAAGAGTTGCTCGTCTGAAGGGTCCAGGGCCTCGATGTCTGCCAAGGAATTAATGCCCAATTCATGAATCAAAGACCAATCACCAACCTCCATCGTCTTTTTTATGATTAGCTCCACGATCTCTTTGTCCATTTGTCTTTCAAGGTTCTTCAGAATCCAGACTGCTCTCACGAGAGCCTCCTCGTTCATGGAATAGCCATCTTCATGTTCACTTGGATCACCATGGACCACTTTCGCCAAAACTTGCTGTAAAGCACCTTGAATGTCACTATTTGATACTCTCGGGTTGTTCAGCAACCATTTTTCAAAGATGTCCCAGCTGGAATCTACACGGCCTTTGTTATTCACAATGACCTGTTCCAAAGCCTCCGGGCTCATCTGTTGTCCCAGTTTCTCCAGGGATCTCGCATGGGTGGTCAAACTTGCGTCAAAGGGCAGTAATTTCGACAGAACTTCGTTGTGTAGCTGGCCCTTATCTTCATCGCTCAGATGGGTGTCCCTATAGACCTGCTCAAAAAGCTTTGATACCAGTTGTGGGTTCGATTGAAGATGAGGCTGTTGAATGTACGACTTGTAGCCCTCAAGGGACCCAGCTTTAGGCAAGTTCAGAACTTTCGTAGAGTACAGCCTGATGGCATATGAGCAGCGTGATACCAGCATCTTCACGGTAAGAGAAACAACCAAACCTCTGAGCACACCCCGAGTGATCAAAGAGAGATGGAGAATGTTCTGAAAGCTCATAGGAAGTGAAAAAAAAGTGTTGATGGTATGCGCGAAAATGCCCAAAAGGGAAAGCGCCAATTAGTAATATTAATGTTGGTTATATTGTATATTTTATGGTATAATTTTGTCATAATGGGCTGCGATTCCGTGGATTAATTGGCCAATTATGGTGAGAGAAGAGTAAGCTATTGCTTATTGTATAAAATAAACTACGAATCTGCGATTATTTTGATAAATTCTGGGGAGAATTACTGTTTTGCAATAATGACATGACAATGGATGACATGTACTGTCTTACGAATATAATGGCTATAGCTCGGCTCGTGGGCACTAACAAGGATATCTACACAAGTGTATAACACTTCTCTGTCTTAGATTCCTTTCCATAGTTGAAGAAACTACACCGAACACGATGCTGGTGTACTGATGTAATGTCTGGATGTTTTATGACACAATTATAATACCACTTGGGCGTTTGCGTTTCAAACAAGTGTTAAATAGTATGTGTGTTTCACGCCTAAGCTAAGTTCAGTGCCTCTCTTTGAGACTTGGAGCTCGGGTCGAAATACGGAATCTCAGCCAAAGAACTCACCCTCGTTCCATGTCTCGGCTCTTCTCCAGCGTAATCCCAAACCGCAGCGTGCTGACTGACTCTGTTATCCCATAAAGCAGAGGTTCCTAACCCTTCAATGGTTGGTCTCCAGTCAAATCTTACCTGGATGTCGAGGTTCTTCTCATAGACGTCAAACAGGTACTCCAAAATCACCTTGGACTCACCAGGTTCCAGCCCTTCAATCGAAACAGTCCAATCACGGTTGACGTATAGAGACTTCCAGCCAGTCACAGGATGTGTTCTGACAACAGGCTGCTTTCTCAAGATTTGCTTCCCACCATTCAACGGGTTTGATCTGTCCAAGTAAGTGTGCATGGATCTCTGATAGGCGTATTTCCCCTCGAGGAACTTCTGCAATGCTGGCGAGAGCTTGTCGTACGCAGCATACCCTGAAGCCCATAGAGTATCACCACCAAGCGAAGGAATAGCATCATTGTGCAAATGAGTAACACCCGGAGGCTGTAGCTCATGAGGCAAGTCGCTATGCCAGGTACCTGTACCAGCCTTAGAGTTCTTCCAGGAAACGTTCAGCCCGTTCTTTCTTGCCAATTCGTTCCAAATAACAGTGGTGCCTGGTAAGCCTGGAACATGAGGAACCTGTGGATGAACCTCTGGAGTTCCAAAGAAGTGGCCAATCTCCAATTGTCTCTGTGGTGAAAGGTCCTGGTCTCTTAGAAACACAACAACTCGTTCAGCAATCAGGAGTGCCAGTTCATCGAGCTCCTGTTCATTAAGATCTGCCAATTGCACGCCAATCAGCTCTGTACCAATGTGCTTGGTCAAGTGCTTCACCTCTTTAACTTTGGCAAATAAGGCCTTCTTCTCCTTGTCAGCATTCAGTCCTCTTGGAATGTACTCGTGCTCTTTGTCTCTGATCTTCGTTGCATCATCAACATACAACGGGATTTGCGAGGATGGTGGCTTCTCTGGGTATCCCTTGGAAAGGTCAATGCCATGTCTTTCATATCTGGCCTTGGTGGTTGGTGG